>NW_019212945.1:74230-120869 GCF_002532875.2 Varroa jacobsoni | reverse complement strand
ATAGACGCTCCAGTGCGCGCGGCTCCTTTTACGCGACGCGACGTATCTGCCTATCTATCTATTTTTCCTCTCGCCTTTCTATGGCCCGTCAAGTGGCCAGTCGTCGTCGCTCCGGACGTCGTTCACTAGATGTTGACGATGGACGCGGCAATGGCCGCTGTCCATGATGATCATGATGCTGTTCATCGCGGTGATGTTGATGCCAATGGACGTTGGCCTTGACCGCAAGGCTGGCAATGGCGGTAGAGAGCAAGCTTTCTTGTATAAAGCGACCTATCAACAACAGCGGGCGGCGAAGACAGTAGACGCACCACGACTAGTTTTCCTTCCTTCCGCCAGAACGGCGACGGCGTAGCGATTCTAACATTGTGGATAACTAAAGAAGTCGAGTAAAATTTTTAAAGGAGACGCTAAAGTAAGCAACTGAAAACTGAACGGCGGACGCAGCCGCCATCATGCCGTCTTCACATGAGATCATCATCATCACAAATATGAAACGTTGAGTTTTTCTAATATAAGGTTGAGGGGGTGTACGAGAAAGACAGAAGGCGAGGGAGGAATGAATCCGCGTAGTCAACTGTGCATATAAAGTGGCATGTGGATGTAATGGTTTTCGGTGGTTGGTGGTTTTCGAAATTAAAACAACAACAACAACAGTTTTTGGCCTATGGCGTATAGGATGAAGGAGTGTCGAATAAAGATAGATTGTTAGATTGATGATGATGATTTTTTTGGGCCTTATTTAGGCGTACTGAATACACTTGGCTGAATAAAATGTCTTCAACAGGAATTCGGTTTAGGAATCGTAAATCACGATAAACTATGGAAGTTCTGTAGATTCACAAAATTCTGACGATGGAAGTGGAACTTGATCTGTACACTCGAAAGAGCGGAAAGATCATAAGGCACTGAATGAGCTAGGCAGAGTTTAAGGTGAATATGTCAAAAACGTTTAACGTCAGGGCAAATGCTAGAGTAATAAATATTAGTTAAATCTTGTTATTAAATTGTGTAGCATACATTTTCCGAAGAGCGTACTAACAGCCCCGTTCTCGCAAGTTTATGACTATCTTTAAATAGAATTTTTCATCAGTGTATTCACCAACTGTTACGTATCAATGCAGACAAAAAAAAAAACGGCATTTTTTTTAGAAATGTTGTTTTTTATACAATATCAAAGAGATCTCAGAACAGTAATTCGCAGAAGTTCTATTTCAACCTTTAAGGGCTCTTTTAATGTCCGTAATAGCTACAGATGTACGTCTCAACAGTGTTTCAGTTTCCATTTTCTAAGCTAATATGTTCCGTACTTGCATAATTTTATTAGGATCCATACGAGTTAGGCTTGAATAAAGTCATTCTATTGCTTTTTCTTCCGCGGCCAACCTATGGCTTTGTGCTAATTTCAAAGAAATTCGTTTAGCGGAAAGATACAGCTTCAGTTGATAAACGCATTTTGCGGAAATCAGCGAAGTCTCACTAGTATCAGGCACAGTTCAAGGACTCAGATAGTCGTAGTGTTGGTGCGCGAATTATGCATTCAGACTTCACGCGCTCTAATGTCAGATTTTGATGACAATCGAGGTTTAGTTCAAGCGAGAACACGTACATGTTCATTCATACGTGTATCATGTACAGACAAACGTCCACCGACATATTGTACGCTCCTGTATACCACGTTCTAATAATGTTTTTGTTTTATTCACCTGTTATTTTTTGTGTTTATCGTTTATATTCCGAAACTTAGAATTGCTCACGAGTCATAACTTAAGGAGTTACTCTGTTACTGTTCGCATGCAACGATAACATATCTATTCAGTGCAATGAAGTCTCTTTCTCTATGCATTAAGAATCTCTACATAAGTCAGTGCATTCCTGCCACGTGGGCTTCCTTTGTACTGGTCGATACATGCTGCATATGTTCAGTGTGTAAAAGCTGTAAAGATCTAACAGCAGCGTAATAGCAATTGGAGCACTTGAAGTAAACAATTCCAATGCTTTGTTTTTTTATTTAACCACACTTTTTGCATTGCACGAATATACAACGTATGGAAAGGAACCATGCAGTCTCTCAATATCGATACTGCCCACGGTAATGTCATAAACAAAAGCCAGCTATCGTTCCGATAATGGGTGTGTGAAGCTGTGCAGTTATTTTCGCCGTATCACACTGGACAGTGTATATGTAGAACGATGCACTGCCGTAAAAACAGAAACGTGTCACATCCGTGACCATTGAAAGAGCTGTTGCCGATAAACAGTCTTTATTGACATTTGTACAAATCATTAAAAAATAAATTAAAAGAAGGCAACTAGCCGGTTATTCAAAGTAAACTTTTTTAGCTAAGCGACTCTTGAATAGTTTTGGGCTGAACTTGTAGTTAGTAAATCCTAGTATAACGAACTGTGAGCTGTTTCTTTAACAATAGACCGTAGTACCTCTGTGTAACATTGCTTTAGGAATCTCTCACAGTGGAAGACTCGGTACAGACAATTTACGAGGCAGCTACCGCGGCAAAAAACAACGGGGCTAAAAATTGCGGTTTCCTAATTGTTGTCCTAATTGTTGTCTAGAGCTGTTATTGCAGGATGTGGATATGCTCAAGTTCATCTGCGAATCTAAAGGACCTCATACGCCCATAAGATTCATGGACAAACGCGTGACCACCGCATTTTATCAACGACCCGTTTTTGATACAGTAGTTAAGCCATTCCCTCTACAAGAGGTGGAGTTCAGCTGTGCTCGACAAAATTCCCAGATTCCTATTTTTGTGTACAATTGCGTAAATACCCGATAAAGCAAGACGCTTAGATGCAGTTTTTACTACGTACACCATTTCTTTCATATATTCCAATTGTGTCGAGAAATTTGTGCGCTCTTCTCTATATAATTAAACACTGTGGATTTAAGACAAACCCACAAGGCAAAACAAGATGGAAATTAGAAGGGCCCAGTTTCGACCTTGTTCACCTACGTGTCGTATCCTATCATCGTTTGATGTCTTGTCATTCGGCCGACCTTGTTTTGAGAACTTGCAGGAAAATTATAAGTGCTCGCACTACAAGTAAGGCATGAATAAGTTGAACAGAGAGTCGAAAAGGAAAGGTGCATTCATTTTTCAAAACAAATTCATCTTCATCCTTCCTGTAACATAAGCAGCAGACAAGGATAAACTTATCACCAAAGTAAAAAAAAAAAAAAGTCGTTATGTCAGGCCTGTAGTAACGTGATGGAGAGGCGTCAATTAAGACGCTTGCGTCGTAGATTTCACGGCACAGCTTCATTGGAAGTATATACGGATATATATATATATATATAACAATGCTAGCGGAGTCTCGGAAAAGAAGAAGTTGTCCAACTGTTTACTCGTACAATTTGTTTGTACAACAAATTGTACTCGTACAAAAGAGCTGAAACGTCGTGAGGCTTGTGTATTAGCATTATGGCGGTTAAGATTTTATGTTGTATAATGCCTGTAATCCTCATAGGTGTTACAAGGAGAACATTAGATCTAACAAAAGGGCTGGAATAGTAGTATCCCAATCAGTTTTAGGCCTCGCATATTTGAAAGAGAGCGGGTTCCCCACGATGAGCGATATAAATATTCAGATCGGTATGAAATTAGCTCCGCACCGTTTTTTTTGGGGCAGAAATCGTTAGCTTGTCTCCTTCAAGCTTTTCATCATTTCCTCGTAGTACGTTGGGACACGTTTTCCTGTAGCCAATTCGTAGTTTGTCAATTCATGGATCAATAGGAGACGGTGCATGTTTTCATGAGCAAGATACGATTTTGTTTTGATCACGTCTCACCATTTAACATAGAAACTTTCCTACATCGCCAAGTAATTTCACGTATATGCGCAGATCTGTAGAGGTCATGGTCACGCAGACCTACGTCCACATTCACGCCTTCTCTATACACATTTAAGTTCATAATACCTAATGAAATATTTGAAACCAACCTTCCAGCCCATCTAATCGCTAAACAATAATAACATTTTCTATTACCCTTCTTTTTCGTTGTCCTTATATTAATTTTAATTTTTTGGCTCTCCTTGGGTCCTTGTGTGATCTTCCATTCACTTGAGTCTACTTCAGTCTGCTGGTTTTAGTCTGATACAGTAACCAGCCATGATTACCCATTCGTCCTATGTCGTCGTGGTGGAAACAGTAACCTGCGCATGTATGGCCTTGCGTCTATCTATATCTTGCTTCTGCTGGAAATGGCCAGGTGTGGTAATCACGTACATTCAGATTGACCGTAGATGTGTGGACGCTCGTGTGCCATGCGACTACTAGGCCATACCTTTTCATGACTCTGTAGCGTGTCAATGCAGCTACCGATATTTGTCGCCGCAGGCTATCGCCCCTTATAGTTTAATGTCTCTACATCCCCTTCCCCAGGCCGAACAGATTGGTTAAAGTAAGTATAAAGTGCTCGTGGTAGTCTCTAATCCGGCGAAACGACCATTTTTACTACTATTCCTAGCCATTTGTGATGTTGATACTTAAGCCAATCATGTGTACGCGGTCGTATTACGTCTGTGATATATGTTCTATATGGCTTGATTATGTCTAGTTTTGATTTCTGCATTAAAATGTATCACCTAAACATGGCGCTCGTACAGCTTCGTCCATATATGGTTACTGTCGACAACAAAGCGCGATCAATTATATAAGTAGATAAAGGACAGTGCGCCACCGACGGAGTTTATTAGGCTTTTTAAAAGCACTATTATCATTTGTTGAAGCATTGAACGGCGCATGTTGTACACTCAGCCTTAAGTAAAGCTTTCTGTTTAAGCTTGTTGTCCTGCCTGCAAGTCGATTTGTCTAAACTTCTGCTCAACTTCAGCCAAATTTCTTCGCCGGTCCGAACTTTAAAGCACACTGTCCATATCTGGCTGTACGCCAGTCGAAGCTCTATAAAATGCAAATGGTGTCATTCCGTTCACTCTGGTGGTCGGCTCTGTTTGTTATCATATCGAAATCAATGGAAATATTATAAATAACCGTCGAGCGGTTGGGCCCCTGCGATGCTAGCCCATCTCTACCGCTTCAGTTAGTAATATTTCTCTGCGCCACGAGGCACCGTTCTCTTTTGGTGCAGACCCCGCTGCCCCATCGTCTTACGACTATCCCCACTGAATGTAATCTTAGTAGTAGTCGCTGTCAAGTCACGCGCTTTCCTCCGAATACATTCTGTTAGCCTGTGATCAGTGGGTAGTAAGATCAGTCAGTGTGTGAGCTCGGGGGCCAGCTCGCTTGCTAAATCGACAATTCAGTTTCTATCTATACCTAGAAACATTCACTTGAAACCGTCGATTCTCTTTCACACAATGTGAAGTGAGCAACAATCGTACACGTAATGATGGTGACATAGACATTTATTAAAGTGGTCACCATAAAGCCAATCGTCGGTGGCAATGCCAGTTCGACCATTAGCATTAGTAGTAGCGGCATGAGCTCAGTCGTAACAAACCAAAATGCCATTACGAGTATCTCCTCAAGCTATTCTTTCTGCTATAGCGATAGTCTATCGTGAGCTGCTTTTATCACAGTGATATCGATCGACCACGCAGCCTGGCGCAAAAACATAGTATTGATAAACGGCCATTTAATGTGGTACATTTATCCGATTCCCCATTCTGATAAGTTATCCGAATAAATGACGATCGAATTCCTTGTAGTTCTGTCTGTATCCATCCGTCCGTAGCCATCTCTTTGTCTGTGCGTCTGTCTGGAGCTCGCCCTCCGTACAATTTTGCTTCATTGCAGTGGCGTCCAGCGATCGGTGACCATAAGCTACATGTTACGGCAGGGTCATGCCCACGCTTAGTGTTACGTGAAAACGTTGCTTATCGGATGGATTCGCCCGCTATCCTGTCTATATAACCACGAGCTCTCAGCACTCGGCTGATTGCATGTCCAAGCGGTCCTGGGAAAAATGGAAGAATATATATGCAGGACGACTGTGTGTTGAGCGTGGCATCTGTCAGCTGATACTGGGCGGGTTCCATTGGCGTCGGGTGCGTAAGATTCGGACTGTTCGAACCCGTTCATTGTTTAGAAATGGCATCGACGCGTACCCAATCCAGACGGACACAGACACTGAACCGGTACTGACAGAACATCAGAAGCTGCTTAGACTGGTTGACGACTGGACGTGGGGAGTCTTGAAGGAGCCTGAGCCAGAAAAGCTATCAGCCAACTGTAACGGCGGGCAAAACGGGTTTTTACGTGCGGTACTAAGACATCTGCTGCTTTTTAGAAGAGTCCTACGCGACAACCTTATATCATATCGTGGAATAGCATCGAAATGACGTTGCCCATTGCAACTGTTAGGTGTCAAGATGCTGGATGTCCGTCCGATGCCATCTACCCATTGAAAAATATAGGTTAGTGCTATACGATATCGGTATCTATACGATAAACAGAGGATTGGAACTCTGTCCAATTTTTCATAACAATGAGAAAGTGCTTCGCGCAGGATAGAAATCGACTGATTTTCAGTTAATAGTACTCTTCTTGGTATGAATCTTCTTATCGGCCGGAGCATAAATGAGTACAATATTCAAATACAGCAACGTGCGTGTTATGGTGCCGTTGTTCTTTAAACGTTGTCGGCCACTTATTCCCTCGTAGATATAGTGCAGACGTGGTCACTCTTCTAGCTCTATATTAACAAACATACTGTGGAAGAGAGTTTATGAAGGGACTGAACGCCCAAACGATACTCATATCGTTCGTCCCATAGGATCGCGATAGATATTAGAACACTTTTGCAAGCTTCTTTTACGAACAGGGTGTTTCAGCTGATAGCGTAGGACCATTTACGTGATTAGGGATTATCAAGATACCAGAGAAGCGGATATGATGAATATAGTCACGTTTCCTTGCTATTGGTTTCGCTTGGCGCGAGTAACAAAAGCATGTAGGACCAGTAAGCAGAAAAATATTATATATTCATTTTGAAACTTGAAGGTAGTATTTATGTGTCTAAAAGACAGTTGCTTGACAAATGGCTTTTAAACGTTCTGGCTGACTCAGACAGGTCAAGCCTTGGTAGGCACAACATTGCGTTATTTCATGTGGCCCCTTTTTGCAAACATGTTTTTTCTTAATAGTATAAAAACGGCTTGGTATTGTTATGCATATGTTCTTTTGGTGAATACAAATGTATTGTTTGATACTCTCCATACGTTTGAAATAGGTTGACCCAAAAGTGCGAGTCGCAGTCGCCTATGATTATATATTAGTATGACCAGTACCAAAATTGCACTGTTGGAGTTGAGCAAAGCACTTCTGCTCGTTTGCATTTGATACCTATTACTACCCTAAAGGGCAAATGTACTTCATGCGCTCTTCTTCGTATATTATGTATTTTACGAAAAGGTCCTTATTACATTTTATTACAAGGTGGCGACTCCACAGGGATACCTGGACCGTCTTATCCTTATTTGGCACGGATGTTAAATCACGCACCAACAGGCATAGTAATGATTTATAGGAACTATGTAAAAAAAGGAGGCTCTACTCGCTGCGGTAGTCACCCATAGTATTTCTCACGCTTTCGGTCTCCCATAAGGGCGAAACTGGAAGGCCGCCTTGGATGTGGATCGAAAAAATAGGACCGATAAAAACACTTGCAGCTACAGTAAGCTTGATCGTGGTAAGCAGTAAATGAGAAAGTTTAAAAGTAGCGGCCAGAGAAGAAGCGTCTCCGGCTGATTTAGGCTGATCGATTTCGGAAATGGTTGGACTAGGCAGCCGTAAGGCTTACACTAAAAGTGCAAGCGTGTTCAAAAGGTGTAAGCAAGGAAAGGGAAAGGTGGTATGGACAGAAACTGCGCTGCTTCAAAGCGCCTTCAGCATGAGAACACTTATTTTAGAGGGAACGGGTACTACAGTTCTAGTGGTTGGGCAGTGGTTATTGAAGGCCCCGAGAGGAGAAGTGGCAGACTGGACGAGGCCGCGAAAGCACCTGCTAACGGTGGCTCAAAGGCCGCATTAGAAAATCCAAAGAAAAGTGAAAAGAATAGAAGACAAGGCAGTGACTGCTGCTGTCGTTGTTGGTCCGCCTAAAATGTTCATCACAACCATTCCACTAGCCGCTGTCTTCGGGAGGGGGAGGGGGAGGGGGGACTCTTTCAACCTCGCCCTGTGCCAGTGCGATATGCAGGAGTATTTGCGTAAACGGGAGGCTTCTCTACTCGAAAGCACTTCTTGTTCCTTTCACACCTGTTCAATAACAGGTGGCTCCGTGCTGCTTCTGTGTCGCTCCCGGTACAAACTACGCTACCATATGAGTTCGTATGTTTAACGAGCAGACGGACGCATAGTCTGGCAGCATACACACACACATTGAACAATCGCGAACCTATAGTGGTCTTCTAAATCCCCATTTTCCTGCCACTTGATCAAGAGACGGCCAAGGGATTCTTGAGGGTGTACAAAATATTCGCGTGTGCGCATGGCGGGCGCGTGTGGACATGGGTCGCGCGTATCGCGAACAGGCCATAGAAATCTTGATGACCGTGTGTTATTGCTGGTCGCGTTAGGGCGGAATGAAACGGAAACAAAGATAAAACGGCTTTAGCCGAGGACGAAAGGGTTTGAGAAGAGAGAAATGAACGTGCATGCCGTTCCCTGATTCAGCTGAGTTTTCCTCTTATGTTGGCTGGGGCAACGTGTCTTCCGGTTGGCCGGCTGAGCTAATATCTGGAGCGGATTGGACGACTGACTGTTTGGTTGTCGTAGGATTGTATAGGTGGTCGTACAGCCATTGTTGAAGCCACTACACAGGTGAACGTAATTGGAGCGCCTGTTTCAGCCAGAGATTCTGACGAATCAGTTTACCTCATCGCTGTGCATATTGTTGGGGGGTGGGGGGGGGGGGGGGGACAATACTATCTGAAAAGGGAAAATGATAAACACTGCTGAAATCTAATGCTAGAAAAAAATCAGAATGGTAACTTTCATACAGAATGGTGTTTTTTTCATTGAATGTGTGAACCTCGTTGGCCTTGCAACTATATAAATGGCTTGAAACTTTAGAGAACGGTAATAAAGATTTAGTGTGACTGTGAAGTAGCCGACATCTTTGTTTAATAATGGCTCGTCTTTGACAACGTCTTGTTGGACGGCTATTGGGCGCGCCTACCGCCTCCTCGGAATTTACCCAAAGTTTTATGAGGCCAGACCAATACGAATGCAGCTGAAACACGATGGTCCCCTCTAATTAAATCGCTCTCTCGTTAGTCATTCATTTGAATAGTATGTTTTGTCCTTTTTGCAGCCCCTCCTGGTTTATATTGAAATCAGTTGAACAATAAAACTTCATTCATGCATCACGGTTATAACAATATTATTTAATTGTTGTTGTTTGGATAACTGATGCTACTTTATCCTTTTGAGAGAACTTAACCACTTGTCACCTGGTTCGTCTGCTACAATAACCCAGCTCGCACTTCTTAATCTTTTTATACCCAGAACCATCGTTAGACAACGCATCGAATCAGCAGCCTGTTCATCAGCGCCGTCCTTTTGCCAGTACTTTAGATACGATTTACGTGTGTCTCTAGGGCTTATGGGCAAACACGTTATCACTAAACCATCCTCTCACTTTCTTTTTTGTGTGTGACATTATCAATATGAAGTTCGCTACTACCGATACTGCGTGCCTGTTTTTGCTACCAAAAAGGATAGATTCTTTAATAGATTATCGACGCGAGTATATCGATGGTGAGATACGTATCAAAACATAGTAAAACATTGCTTTTCGTGTTTTGCTATATTCGAGCCTGCAAAGCAGCAAAAGTCGTTTCAATATCAAAACGACCGCGCTACTATCCCCACTATGGAAACAAATAGGAATGGGATGTTTTTTTATGTGCGTGTAAACGGAAGAGAGACCGCTTGCAGTTTTGTTGCGAGACTTCCGCCTGCTGTATCAGTCTCGAGACAAATGTAACTTTCGCCGCTGCCCGGTGGCTTAATCCGGGTTGATCCGGATGGTCACCATCGTGGGTAACCATAGTGGTGACCACCATGACTAGGCCTAACTAAAGGAGCCCCGCAACTTCTCGGTGCGTTTGTTTGCCGGTGTCGTTTGACCCGGTTCGTATCAGCAGTGCATCGAGTACGATTATTGCTATTCAGCCGCTATCTTCGGTGCACCATGGTTAGAACAAGATTTCCAACTGAAAAAAATTAATCACCTAAAAAACAATTACCCCCCCCCCCCCTTCCTCACCACTTCCATTGCTTTCGGCTGTCCTTCGTTATTAATTTTTTTCGTACAGTATGTACATTTGTATGCACACAACGCGTGTCAACGTATTAATTGCGACAGGTGCACGCTACCATACCCCCCGTCCGTCCGTCCGTCCGTTCCGTTACCGCCTTGACAACGCAACTTGCCCAAATCGCGACCCTATACCGCAATTAACTGAGACTGCTAAAATTGCAAAATTCTAGTCGAAGCTCAATAGCACTAGTTTCGCTTGTGGGAGAGAAAGGATCACCGTGAAATGTCTATGGCGTATTCTATTGTATAAGCAATGTGTATCTTAATATAGAGCCTGTGAATTTGTTTTAAGGTTATTAATGATAGACAACATGTCATTCAGGGTGATTGTCATCGACCCCGTATTGGATACTTCTTGTTGTTGGCTTTTACGTGTTACAAGACATCTCTGCAGACAGCAAACGGGAGAATGCTTTAAAATTTCAAAAGTGAGTACGGAGCTGTTCTCGTACTTGCACACTCTTTTTTTTTTTTACAATAGTAATAGAAATGTGTGTATGAGTGATAAAAATACGGATGGCGAGGCATTTTGGCTTACATAGTTAGTTGCATGATATCGTTTGCGTCATAAGTTTCAGAATAATTATGAGTACGTTTTACTTACAAAGAAAGGGGAACACAGTAGCATAATAACAGTAAGTTATAACCCAACTGGTTAGAGAATAATTGGAGAACCGCTGAAGCCATTTCCTTCGTTTGGTTAACATTGTAAAGTAGCGATGCGGACAATACGGGAGAAAGGTTGAAGGTAAAAACGCCATCTTCCAAGTGATCATCACCCGTGCCAGATCGTAATTCTAATAGATGTAGCTACAGAAATACGTGTATGTCAATTTCAAGCAATCAAGACAACCCTTTAAAAATTTAAGAAACGGTAAATATGTCATACTTAAGGCGATTAACGGAGAGCGGCCTGTGCGCTCTAAGCTAATGAGTTTCAACTTAAATTAGATTAACCTCGCCTTCGGAACAACAGTTCGAATGTGTATGGGCGTATCTGATTCTGCGACTTCAAAAGCTCCGGGATGCTTAATATGTCGAAGGTCCCAGGGATGTGATCTGCAGTTAATAAGCGGACAGTTCCTGGTGTAGATAAAACTCAACGTTTCGACATTTTCGTGTGTCGTTTGCACCATAGTAAAAAGGATGGTTATCTTGTCGTACCATTCTGTTAATCTTAAAGAATCTGCTCTCGGGAAAATACGTATATACATGATGATTCTTACTCATCAATCAACATTATTAGATATCAATAATATTAAATTTATCTTTTTTAGGGCTAGATCAACCACGAAGAACGGTTGGTGCAAAAAAAACATATATATATATATATAAAGAGATCGAGAGAGAGAATGAGAGTTATTTTTAAGGAATTAAATACAGTAGTTATTTAAAAGACAAGCCTACACATGTGGCTTCTACTGTGCATGTATATTTGGTTTTAAAGCATCATTTTTCTTTGAGTTGATAGGCTCGAAAAGGCCACAACTAGGATACAAAACTTTTGTCTTGACGTTTTATTACGCAGGAAATATCAGCACTTAAATGCAGAATATGTTAATCCTATTAGTTCCATAGGCAATCTATTAGCGTTTCCAGAATCGTGGCTTTACCTATTAACCATTATTATGCATAATATCCAGCAGTGCCCTGTGACACGAGGCCACGTAATACTTTAAGCACCCCACGTAATACCCTCCGTATACAGAAATAAACATATCTACCGCACACAACAGATGTATAAAATCATTTCATGAGTGACACTGTTTGTTTGCGTGTCGACGAACTCCAATGACACACTTTGCCAAGCCGCTCTTCTCTAGTGCCATTATTAGCGATGTCCTTTATTGCAACTAGGACTTACCAAACACGATGTTTTGGAACCTGTTTATCACAGGTATATAACAATACTGTTTAGGTTGGACCGTAGAACGAATTAATCGGCAGTCAAGAAACACACAACGTCTTCGTTAGTTTGTTAGCTTTTACTGTATTTCTGTATGCCACAGCGTGCTTATTTTGAATAAAGCCCATTTCTAGTCTATTATAGTATAGCATGCTAGTTCGTACTAGTGTTTGCTAGGCCCGGGCAGCCCACAACCTGCTTATCGCCGTGCTGTAAATATTGCCAGTTTGGAAACTTGTATTTCCTGCTATACAGGATCTAGAACACAGAACAGGGCTTAGAAAGAACACGGTCACCTTTTACAGCATTCCATTTTACTAGAACGCAGCAAAACTAGCATGGCGCTGTAGGCTGTAAGCACCGTATAGTCCTCTTCGCTGCAGCATGTCTAAGCCAAAAAGCGGGCTTTTCTGTTCTAGTCCTCCCGCTAAGGCTACCTTGGAGAGATGCTCGCCTTTCACATCGGTCTTGTTCCATAGAAAGCAATAAGGCTGAAACATAAAAATCCGTGGTCTCTTGTGTATGTTTTTTACTGTCTCTCTATTCTTGCTGTACGAGTTGTCTATATATTTCTAGATTCTAGATTAAAAACAGCTATGTAAAGCCGAAGGTTTCAAACAAACGGCAACCAAGTCAAAAAATCAGTTGACAAATAGCAGAGTGATGCGGGCTTACTGCTCAACCAATCTACCAGAGAAGACGCCACACGATCGGCTGCTGTGTCTAAATCATGCGATGTGGCATATAATTAAGAAAAACATTTTATTATATGACAAACATTGATTGAAGCAATTGAATTCAATTTACTGTCAGATAATGTTACTTTACATAACACATTTGAACGAAGCGAAGTTCAAGCCACTACCCTTTAGGCATCCGCTAAAATGCCGGCGTCGATTTGCAGTTGAGCTTTTAGTTTGTCGTCGACCGATTTAATATGGGGTCAAGGGTTCAATGACAACGGTAACATGTAAAAGACATATTAGCTCTCCGATCAACAGCGAAGTTAGTTCGCCTGAAGGGGCTCCAGAAGGGAGAGAAGTTCTTGAGACATGATTTTATCTAGCATTCGACAGGGGCAGCGCTGCCTATGTTGCCCCCTAAAAAGCAGATGTCAGTAGGCATGCGGGGACACGCGTTACGAATAAGAAGTAAGTAATGGAATCACGTAAGGAGTAGGGCAGGTCGACGTTGGCGAGTCTATTAGTACTAGCAGCCTCATCGAACATCCTCGAAAAGTATGTTGTTTGTTATTTGACGTCATTGTTGTCTAACGCTCGATGTCTGGAACGCTCATAGCAACCCTTTGTGTGGACATGCCATCGCGGACGTAGCTTTCCTAAATCCTAGGCCTTTCGCAGATCGAAGGAAATTATCATATATTGTACTTGTTATAATTATTGTAGTCAGTCCTTTGAGTGACATTCCTAATGAGTTCATAAAAATCGGAAACAACAAATCACCTAGAGGTGGACTAAAACAGCGATGTTGAGCACCACAGCAAGGCAGGCATAGGCGACCAGTGATCTTCGTCCGTTAGGTTACTTAAGCTGAAACGGGAATTCTCCTGTGTGGCGACGAGGCAAGGGAACTGAGTACTGTTCATTTTAGTGGCGAGCTTCCTGTAACAACAATTGCGAATAATCGCGTTGAGGGTCGTGGTAGAACTGGTTTGTTTTTCGTACGTCTGATATCTCTAGTAGTTCGGAGCGTTCCGTCTGGCTGGTCGGCAGAAATTTCCGACTAGTTTATGTCGTAAGGATCTCACGTGTAGCAGGGCACGCAATAGCATGGCAATATTGACATCGGAAATGGTCTGCTTCACTAAACCGTTCGCCACTCTCCTATAAAGTTGTAGCCACACATAATCCGCCATCTACCGTACCAAGTCCGCTCGTTGCTCTCGCTTTTGCGAAAAGTGGGGCTGCAGCCTCGGCGACAGGCCCCACAGCGACCGACGGCATAAGCTCAGATCTCCGTCGTTCTTATATTTCACAGCCAGCAATCAGGTATTGAGACACGGCCATTCGGTAATACAAGTCGTGCGTATAGCGCTGCGTCTATTTCCAGCCAAAAACTCCATATTCGTCTCCCCCTTCGACTGCTTCTATTATTACTGCCACTGTTATTTCTGAACCAGCGCAAGAGTATTGCACCAAAGGCCCAGGTTAGGCCTATAAAAGTGGCTCTCGACCAGGGGTTTTCGTATCGCGTCTACGTGGTTGGTCATCCGTGGCTCCGTCAGCTTGCTGCGTTGGGGTGTCGCGTTTCTTTTCCGTTCGTTAGTTGGTTACAGGACGGCATTTATGTGTGTGATTGTTTCTTTCCCACTTTACCCTAATTGGAGGTTCGGTGAGCTGGGAACGGGTTAGGACAATGTTGTTCGCAGTGATCCAAGTCGTATAGCAAGACATGTATATGCCTGGCACATTCGTATACTTACTGCATTAATGCATTGTTGAACGTATAATAAGGCCTTGTTATGTTATTCTTACTGTAACTGGTTGTTGCCGTGGTGTGTCCTTATCATATAGACACCAACAGGTAAATAAAAAAGCGACAAAGTGTTCGAGCAAAATCGTATATTATGTGAGAGGGGTAACTTCTGTTATTTCAGTCCGGCTTTGCCATCCGCTTAATTACGTGGGGGCTTCACTGGGTACACACGCGGTGTTGCAGTCCCGATGCTTTAGATTCTCCAACGTTCGTGTCACTTTCTCACCCCCTTTCTTGCTGTCGTAAGGCTGGCTGTAGGGCACCTACAGCTCTGAGCTTTCAGTGAGGCTTAAATTAAGTGATTAAGCTTAAGTGCATACTGTGAGCTTCATTTAGGTAGGTGCATACCCTTTAGGCTCGTAGCAAACAGAAAACCTAGATCACATTGGATGTTGCTAAGGGTAGATTAGTATAACAGACAGAACAATACAAGTAATAATAGTCTAGTGCGTTGAAATTAATCGACTATTTCAAATGTCATAATCGAGATTTAGACTCATAACATATTTGATGCATAACTTTTTTTCTCTCAGCCTGAGTTTGTCTATAACATTATCTATTCAACGACAGAGTCGGAGCTTCTTGCTGTTCCTCACAACGGCACACGCTAACAGCTTTGGAATTGCTGAATGTTGCCTCACGCCCAGTGATTTATGGCATTGTAGTTCAGCGGTCACGGGTGACACATCACAGAAATGCTGGCCTCATGGCATAGCTTTGTTGCAATAAGGAACTTAAAGGCAAAAATGGAAGACACCGTGCGGCTGTTACGCCGGATATACGATACAGCCATGCCAGTGTGTCAAAGGGAGCCCAAGCACTTACATACCCAAAGGCGTAATGAAGAACTAACGTATTAAGATAGCGTAGCAGCGGTGCTGCTGTTAACATCGTCAGGACCTGCGTATACGATAACAGCAGTAGCAGCAGGCGAAGGGAGTGGACTCGTCAGAAATATGGCTCTGTCGTGCTTTCGAATAAGATGTTTGTGGTGACGAATAATACGCTTCTACGTTCTATCATGGTGACAGCTGTTTTCTCTGTCTGTAACGAATGAGATGAGTAACTGGTCGAAAAAGGACCTCGCCATTATCGTGTGATCCTGGCGGATACCGTCTTTCGTCCTTCGAGGGTGGCGCCGTATTTTTTGTCGTTCGTTTATCTATTAGCCGGCATCTGTTTTTTTCAGTCTCTTCCTATGCTAATGGACTGCTCGGGCGAGTATAGTGGACATTCATTCGCGCAGTGTTCTTACAGTCATCTAATGCCAGAAACGTTTACAGTCCGTGAAGTGTCAGGGGCAAAAAATAAGGACTGGGGCGGATAGAAAATGGAGCTACAGACTGCAGCTAAGCAATACTCGTTACAGCGGTGGCGCCGTTAAGCCGAGTACATCGGTAGCAGCCGTGGCGCCACCGACGATACTATCCACAACGATGTGATTATATACTGCTCTAGCTGGTACCACAATTGCCGCTGCTGGTTATTCGGCCGTTCGCATGTCCGCTGTGTGTCCTCATCCCTTTCCGGGTGACAGTTACCGCACCTGTCCTCACCGCCAACCTGTCTGTAAGCATTAGAATATCTAGACAAAGCAACGCGCTCATAAGGTACAGGAGAGTCAATGGGTGTCATCGGCTGGTGGTTTGTTTGCTTGACCTGCGAATTTATTTTCCGCCGCTTTGCCGCCCCTGGTTTTTGTAAAGCTGAAAAAGTAACAGCAGATTATACCATATTTCTTCTAGGTGCGCGAACTCGTTGATTACATTCATCAACACGTCGTTGTTGATAGCTGTTCGCTTAGGCTACATATGTATAGAGTTGTCGATGAAATCAATTGGTAGTTCATACTGCACCCGGTAAGTTGAAGACATCAAGCCTCGGACACGAAGTTGCCGTTTCTCCATAGCCGCCGAACCGTTTCGTTACCAGTATAAGTATTCTAATCGTCAACGTCAGCAGAATGAGTAGCGTAACGATTAGCGAGCTGCCTGACATAAGGGTATGGGGTATACCGCTGTATCGGCTCGCCCCCGCGTTGACAATGACTTTGCGTCACTGTTCATGACATTATGGCTGCTCCCTTTGCTCTGTTCCGTTTCCTCGATTGCATCCTTTTTCTTTTCGGAACAAATGCTCTAAGAGGACAGAAGCGATATTGTGATCCATTGCAACAAATAGTGAGATAGTTTTTATAGGGGGCCCCACGTGCGTGGGATGGGATGCAAAGAGGAGGGGGCCTTACTGATAACTATAATACTGCGTTCGTTAACTCATTAATAACATTGCGTAACTGATTAATTGCGTAACTGGTAATTTTTGTTGTATTAGGTCAGACATAGTGAGCAAATTTGAGAGGATGCTATTGCCGACCATGACTGATAGTGGCAGGAACCATGATGCATTTTAGCATAGCGTGTGTATTTATAGTAGGGAAGAAACTAACCGACGAAATACGTAATGTGCCTACTACAATGCGCACATATTTACTGTAATTTTTCGCTTGAGTGTCTTTCGTAAAAAAAAAAGTAAACTTTGTTAAAATCTCTTATCGGTCTTTATGGTTGGAAGCACAAAGTAACTAGTAGTTATAAATTGTTCTGCTGATTGTCTGAAGATAGAGCTATATTCTGTTAAAGCATGATGCATTTCTCTTACATTTCTTTAAATAAGTACGTCTCTTGTTAAGTGAGTGCAAAAAGGACGCTCGAAAATGTATATATTGCTTTATAAATACGTTTCAAATGATTAGATAAGCTACGTTTTCGATTTATGGTGATCTTTGTTAGGGTAACATTTTTCTTAACGGTAATGAGTTAATATGATCATAGTGCCACAAGTACGGAAGGATACTTGTGTGACTTGCCTTGTTCCCTTCCATAAATAGCATTATGTTGGCATGACTTGTGTATCAAAAAGCTGGACTAAACCAGGAACCCCCGCTTTCGAGCTGACCCCATAAGTAATAATAGCGAAATGGAGGGGGTTCGCTTTAATCGATCGATTGCTGTGAATTGAGCGGCTAGGGATAACAGTCTTTGGGCTTCGAGGACAGACGTACTACGAGTTGTACATTGAGCAGATGTATATATCTATGTGCGTTGGTATGTGTAGATTATAGGTAGGGACGAAATATTTAACTAAAGGTCCAAGCATCGCGCTTGCCTCTCCATAGTTTTTTCGGGTAAGGAACGCTTAAGTTTTGGACGCTAAGCCTGACGTAATTCGTCCACTAGGTCCTCCTCAATGTCCAGTATGTTCGCCGCTGCATCCGTTTCGCTGTAGCCGTAACGAAAGCGGCCTACGAACAACAGGTGCAACAGGAAAAAGGCCCGGTGCAGTCCGAACCACCTTATCACAATGGCACCTGCCCTTTCGTGCTAACGTTGGACACTGGCAGACAAATAATAATTGTTATAGCTGTGAGCGATTCAACCGACCTTATACCTATCAATAAATTGATCATCATTTTGTGTCGTCATCTAACGTTGTTGGTATTGATGAACTCATCCGTCAGTAGATTTTAGCTTAAATCAAGTTGCAGAAACTACGATTACTACTGCTTCACACAAACTCGAAATGAGTTCCGCGTAAATAATATAGTACACTATTTGTAAAAGCAGTGAGCCAAGAGAACAGAGAACTTGCGATCGTTTGTGGACATGTTTGCTGTGAGCAGGGCAAATAAGATCTAGACTTTATTGGGGTGAAGGCCGTACAAGTCATGCCACTCCAGAAGGTATGGGTATTTTATTACTCTTTATATAGTATAACATAAAATAATTATATTTAGAGGCTTTATAACGTTGGACATAATAATGACGTTTTAACGCCATGTTGGACACATACGCGCATGTCATCGTGTAATAGAAAAGCAATATCAAACGTAACAAAGTACACACATTGGAAAAGGCTGCTGTTCTGATTTGATTGTTGTTTGCTGTTCGAAGTGTTACTTTAAACATTACCTGTAATCTCTGTCGTAGGGCTTTTCGTTTTGTTCATGGAAAAGTATTATTTCTTGCATCTGTAGTAGTAGAAGCTAGGTTTACAAGTAAGCCCAACCAGTGTCGGGCTCTACTCATGGAGTGTTCGAGAGAGAAAATGTGAGTATCTAAGGAGGGATCTGTGGGTAAATGAAAAGGACACAGGCGACTTCTCTAAGCGGTTTAAGTTGACTGACAGGTTAACACTTGGAATTTCCCATAACTTTACAGTTTGTTTCATGCGAACCATCTCTTACATTAGGTATTTTCGCCAGCTCACAGCCAGCTCGAGTACGGAAATGCCCGCGCTTTATAATAAAAAAGGGCGTAAGAAAAGAATTCGAACAGATTCACTGCCAGCACATCAGTTACATGGGACACAACCTGAACAAGCAATTTAAGGACGACGTTTACCGTTAATAGCTTTTTCCTTTATTACCACTAATTCCGAATGCATTTAGGCTTGTTGCAATGTTATGGCTATGGACGGCTATGAATCACAGATAGGTTCATGGTACGCCGACGTGTGCTCGAACGGCAAAAGGAAGATCACTTATGTTTTGTGTATAGATAACATTTGTCTATAAGAACATCAGCATCAATATAACCTTGTTGCATTTTTAGGTTTTTTTTTCGGTTTCAAGTCGGATAGTGTAAGCGAACCTGACTTGGCAGTATCTACTTGAACTATAATAATACCTATCTGTACAATACAATAATCTTAATAATAACTTAAATCACACATTGAACTAAAGCCGTTTATTCTTGGTATGAAAACTCTTTTTTTATAAAAACAAATATTTTTAACGATTCTAATTGGTTCCAATTTAGTCATGTGGATTATATTATCAATATAATAAAATACGACTAAGGCGTAGAATATGACGTTCGAAGGGGAATAAAAATTGAATATTAGAGGCGGGGTAAACAACAGACCCATAGAGGGGTCGATACTTCGATTCTATCAACAGTAAATAGCGCTCTTTAACCTATTGAAATTGGTTAAATACATGTTTGTCGAAGGACTACTTTTTTTTTATTGCACGACCACTATTGTCTGCACTAAGGAAATTCGTTTATTATAGATCCGTTCATTATGACAGACGAATCGTCCTTTTATGTCTATATCGTAAGCGCAAGTTGACGGGAAATCAGCTACGACGCCATTTTGTTCCTTTGAGCCTTCGCGACTACTTATATTCTGGAATTGATTCCATAGAACAGCGATAATAACAAGAGCGTAAAATGGCATCCTTCTTTGCCTTCGCTTGCTAATTATATTATTAAATAATTATCATTAATTAAATAATAATAATAAATAGTAAATTAACTATTAAATAGTAGAGTGAAAGTAAGCGCGGGGGACCGAGGACGTTTTACTGCTAATTTAAGCTGTTCATAAAGGTCGGAGCTAGAACTACACCGGCCAAGACTCGTCCGCGCGGGAGCCGTCTGTACGAAGGTCTACAATTCGTCTTGCTATTATTGATTGGCCAAGACGACCGTTGGTTACATGATTCGAATTACAGATACGACTGATCGATTCCACAGCCTTCGGGTTTGTGTTAAATAATAAATATAGTAAATGAACATTTCGCTCACTCTACACCGTCGGCGTGTCTATAAAAAGATTTCGTGGTCGTTGTTGGCCTTAGTTCGATATGCATCCGATCATCAGTTAAACGTCCTCAATCATACTGTTATTTCACA
Organism: Varroa jacobsoni; assembly: GCF_002532875.2. Taxonomy (NCBI): domain Eukaryota; kingdom Metazoa; phylum Arthropoda; class Arachnida; order Mesostigmata; family Varroidae; genus Varroa; species Varroa jacobsoni. Next base: position 100,461 of record NW_019212945.1, on the reverse strand, counting down.
ACCTCGTTGAATACTAATAGTTCAAGGGGTTTACGAGTACTATTTTGAACCGATAGCGAAAGGGTGGGAATTTTCGTTCTTTCGTTATACGATCCGGCGCTGACTGAAGAGACGCTGAATTTAGTTCTGGAGTTTAGCGGTACTACTTGAGCTATGTTGCCTTATCGTCAGTTTTCATTTCAGGGCTACTTTCGTTGCCCGTTTGAACCTAAGACGTTGTCATCTGAAGCCCTTCATTAATGAATACATCATCTGTGACTGCTGCATAAAATTGTCATACGCAAGGATTCATTACATATAGTTTCTCCCTTTGTACATACTCCATAAAAACTTAACACATTATAAGCGCTGTATTTCAATAACAGCTGCAGCTTAACTCGTATACAAAATACGAGTACAGGTGCTTTTCTTTTTTGTGGAAAATTTCGAGCCCGATTTCGGGGCGGATGGAAAAATGGACTCTGAAAGAAATAGCAAAAAGTTCTCTCCAGCCCTCACGTCCACTCCAAGGGACATCGAGACACACAGTATATCGCTTACTGTGGAGGCAGTTTCCTAGCGGGGCTAGCACTAAGTCCAGGCAACTCTGTAACGATTGTCCATTTCCGTGGAAAGATACAAATTCCAGAAAAATTCCTTTGTCTTCAAAGTTCCTAGTCTGGCGCGCATGCAGTGCCAGCTTGGCCTTCCCCCGCCCACAATCATTTGGTCCGTCATACCCGCAAGTTATCTCTTTCTGTCTCTTCCTAAGTGACCGCACTTGGATTCAACTGTGGTACAGTTCAAAGGAAAAAGATGGATCTGGTTGCCCCGTTCTACCGAGGCGCGTTGTGTTGCCTGCCTTTCGCCCTTAGGATTAGCTTACTCTATATTTCAAGTTAGGTACACCATCAGACGGCTAGGTCCCAGTTCATGGCCGGGTCAGCTGGATTAGCAGGCTTCAGGATCAGCTTCCTCCCTCTTCAGAACAATCTCAGACGGGAAACAATCGCCAACATCGTCGACCGTCGTCTACGATGACGGGGGTGGCTTCGATGATGTAAAAGCTTTTAATGCTTTTTTTCTGTTTTGGCTCATACAGTCTGTGCCCTTGTGTATACCCAATGTAAAAGTACGTTGCTGTCTTTCTAAGTAAGAGCTGGACGATTTTCACATCTTGTTCTATTACATGACGAACGAGAAGAAATTAGCTGTAAGGGAAACGGAAACAGTGAGACTTCAGTTCAATGTCGTCTGATGCTCTTGTCGCCTGTAGTCTACTGGTCTTATCGTTATAGCAGGCCTAGAATCGAGTCTTCATGGGCGCGATTCACAAATCAAGTGAGGTATTACAGCTTCATAGCTATTGCCACGGTATGAGCAGCAAGCACGACTGAAACAGACAAAGAGGTTACATTTTACTAGTTTTTTTTTTCTTTTTTTCAATACATTAGTCGCAGAGCGGCAACGTTGACTTATTTTCATAGGGTCCTAACAAGAAAGTAAAATAAGAGAGAAAAGGCCTTTCGAAGGGCCATGATATGCAATCAGTAACTGTTTTCAAGGACAAACGAACAAAAGAGCGGATATTAACAAATGTGTTCCCATCATCGTACTTCTGCCAATGATATTTTCATTGCCAAAATACGATTGGTTGATTATCTGTATATTCTTTCTAAATGTTGCCTAGGCGTCTTGACCACCAGGTTAACCTTACAGTGACGATTCATTCTTCTGTCTTATACTTATTTGGCTGTTATTTAGCTGTATATCAGAAGTGTTTGCTCAACTTCTGCTACGGCTGCTCAGAGCTAACATTAATTTTTTTAAAGTCCCACAGGATCAAATGTCGTTGTGGACGCATTTTGAGCGATTTTTAAAAATCGTTAGCATGCTCTATGTGTGAAAACATTCACGTCACCAGTCCTCCTCGTGTAGCAGTCATTCATCATATAGCGGACGATCGTTACATATAAATGTATTGCCTTTTTTCTACTAATTTCGTTTATCAGTTCTGTTGTGGTTGTGGAATTATTTTTGTTTTGTTATTGCAGCATTGAGCTGACATCGTCGACACATATTTTACCAAGTCAAGGGGTCTTATTGTAATGCTGATCCTGTTCTGCACACAAGGGAACACTTTTTTCCCGTTAGCACGAACAAGATGGTCGGCCTTGCGCATGCATTCCCGCACTGGAAATCCACGCAAATTGCTAGAAAATCATTTTTGCCGCCATAGACGTAACTTTCCTATTCAGGGAAATTCTGCACTTCATCATCTGAATCCTTATAAACGTTTCACATTAGAAAGACGACTCAGCTTCGTACCTGGACACGGCCTAAGTTTTATGCTTCACGATCGTCTCCACTGCTGGAGTTTCTTTGGCCTTTAAGACCAGTAACGTGAGAAATGTCCTTTTTATGAAAGAGGATGCGGCGCTAATCGCGAAACTGCTATAGTACGCGCAATCAACAATGAAACAGAAACCGAGTATCATTATCCGGTACCCTCTTAAGGCTCAAATAGCCAAAATAAGGCGGCACAGCTGAGCGGGCGACCTGCACAAATAAACGGTCGAAGAAAGTGGATTTTTATGCTATCGTTAATAAGTAACAGGGTAATCAACAGAAACGTTATCGTCTTGTGTTTCCTCCCCTACAATAACACAGGAAAAGGCATACGATGAAACATCCGAGTGTCTATGCGTCTTCAACAATGAACGTACGCCCAATCTAATTATCGTAGTTTATTGAAATGACGTTACCAGTCTGTCTACTATGCTCAGTGGAATGTGTATTGCGGACATCTGTTAGCAAACCCACTCACTTATACCGTGCGCATAAGCGTATATCCCATTAGTATAAAACACGCTGTATATTAGCTGGTATGATTAGATCGGTGATTGATTGTGGCGTCCTACGTACTTACTGTAATGTATTTATTAAGATTTCTGTCCTTTACCGATAGGGGCAAAGTAGTAGCGTGATTGCCTATACATAATTACCTATAAAGGAATTAATCAAACGCTAACTAACACAACCGCACCGTCGTACCGAGGGTACGAATGCATATATACCTGTGCCTGCACAAAAAATGTTTATCCATCAATCAATGTTCGGCTTTTACCGGCTGCGTCAATAGCGGTTATGCAGGCGCCGGCAAATGGGTAGACAATCTACAGCTATCCTAACTAGGACTGTCCATTTTTAATGTTGTTTCCGATACTAAACATTACTGTAAGACGAAAGGTCGTACCGATAGAAGTGATAGAAATCGTAGTGTAGGAAAACAGGACGATTAGTTAGCGTCGAAAAGAGTGTCTTAATCTTATCTAAGAGTTTCAATACACATCGGCTGTTTCTCATATAGTAACAGTGAGTATGCGAATGATGTTCCAATGGGAAGAAGGCACAAGGCCCGTACTGTTTAACTGGGCTGAGTTCAATAGATCGGCGATCCACGAGAGAATGTTAAAAGGGGCAAAGAACGCCTGAATTCATGCTGAGACTTACATTGTGATACTGACAGTAATAGTTGGAAGGACAAACGAAAATTATAGCACACGTAACCAGGCTAAATAAAGTGAATTAGAAGAGAAAGGCAATTTGAAATGAAAAAAAGGGCACATTAAATGCAGTTCCAAAGAACTCAATACTGTGTACGGCCGAAGCTTGAGTGATGAAGTAATCCATAAATTAGTTTGATTTAGATAGCTCAGTGTGAACAAGCGCAACTGTTTTTCGTGGACGTACCGTTGCACGGGTGATTATAGCGGGCCACGGGTTAATGATATTATGATGATGATGATCTTAATGGTGCCTTTGAGATGATATATGATTCATTTTAAAGCAGGAACAGGTATAGACGATGTTTAAGACCTCATTAGGTCCTCGATATGCTGGTAGCTTGTAATACCAGACCACATTAGTGTGATCATTCCGTAAAGATCTTATCTGATCGAGACCGATACTCTTCGTATGACAATTACGGCCGCCATGTTGGCTCAGACGATCAGCTCAGATACGTGCAGCCTGACCACATGAGGGTGGAGCTTAGAGTCATGTAATTAAACGCTGACGCCTGCTACTGGTGACGATGTTGTAAACTATGAAAACAACGTCCATTGGTAATTTAAACAACACAGCAATATTAAATAAATTGATTTGATATTAAATACTCTGTTATGACGGTCTATCGTAATATCGACCGCTACAAACATGAGCTTCAGTGACATAAATGTAGACGTATCCTTGCGTAAAAAACTAATAATCAACGTTCTGCGGTCCGTTCTGCTAACCATTGCGCATCATATAGTAGTGTTTGCTTATGTGTATTCTATAAGCGATAAATGGAATATAGTAACTTATCGCAGCCTGGTGTAAATTTTAAATTCTGACCTCTTTGTCGTATATACATATGTGAATTATAATGTTTTGACACGATAATGGACGCCTGAGTTATTCAACCCGTGTTTGTGTCACGGAAAAACGCACTCTATCCGATGCGCACAATTCGTGGGTCAGATTATTAGGAAGAATGTCCCGAGGTCATGAGTGTCTCAAGTACCCCATAGTGTTAGCAGTAGCCACAACAATTCTTTTCACGCACGCTTATTGTGCGGCGCAGCGAGTCTCAGACTCGTTCTAACGCACTCTTCTTAAGGAGAACAAGAAGTCGAAACGGCGGGGTCTACGCGCACACAGGTCCTTCAGCTGCTATTTCTGCTGCTGGCCGAATGATCCACTTTCTTTAGAACAGGTATGGACGCGGATTTTGTTTGCTCTGGTCGATCGTAGTGAGCTCGTTGGCTCCTTGTCCACCAACCTTCAACGATGGCAATTGCAGTAACTTTTCGCATCACCTAAATGTGACGTGATCCTAGACGAATCGTTTCGTGCTCAGTGCCACTGACCAATGGTATTCCGGCTCTTGGCCTGAAGGCCTGCCCAAGGCAAGAACTAGTCTGCCGTTACCCCTCTTCTCAATGGTCAGCTTAGCAGCATTTGCCGCGGATGAACGTATACGAGGCAAAGTTCTCCATTGTTCGTTCGTCACTTGGCTATGTTTGGCCGGTGAACGAAACGACAGTCGGGACAAGTCCCCTTTTGTGTGACTTTTAATGCTGTTAAATCAGAAAAAGGTGGGCTGTCAAAAGCGTGCATTGGGCGACAAGACCTAACTGCAAGGACGTTCCTCAGCCGGTGGTTGTGGTGAAAACGAAAACGCTGGCAGGTTTTTGTAGCGAACGAGCGTTATCCGGCAGTGCCACATGGGACGGAAGCATGCCGTCTGCTGTAACTCTTATCACGGATGATAGAACGGTGGGGAAAGAGAACAGGAAAGCTCTGTTTTCCTTCTGCTCGACTCACTCAGTCGCTCTGCGATAGTTCAGACAGTTAGGCGGGATGATTTAAACATTAGAGGGAAAAAAAATCATAAATGATGCTTATGACCGCAAACAATTCTAGTTATGCTGACGCATCAACAGTCCTTTCATCTCGATTCACGAGATTATGAACTACTGAATATTTCAGTACTGCGGATGGGACTCTCTACTGTTCTTCTACCGCGAAGATACGATTTGAATTCCATAAATAATGACACCCTTTTGTTAATAGTAGTGTACACATGCAGACGATGTAACTGTAGACCATCTTAAAGCGAAGATAATTGCCGTAGCGGCAATTGACTGTCGGACCAAGGAAACACCACTCTTTCAGCTGCTAACTAAAATAATCGTTCCAAATTATAAAAAGTGTTCGACATAAATCGAACCACAGTTTAGCGGGCTATCTGTTGTGGCGGGCATGCATTCATTCAGTTGTTTCATGAGCAAAAACACAATTTTTTTATGATGGTAACAGGAAATTCATGTTACGAGTGAAGACCAACCATATCGAATACGTCAGCGCCGAACGAACTCCACAAGCAATATAAATTTATTTCGTTGCTGGAAATCGACGTCCTATGTGGTTTCCAGTTTCTACGAAGCTTTTGAAGAGGATTTCTATGACATAACCAGACTGAATGGGGTTAAAAATCTATGACAAAAAAACTGCTTCCTTTTCGACACCCTTTAGACTTTTTGGCTTTTTCAAATCCTTGGATTTTTCGAACTTTTGGTACTTCGTACTTCTAAGTTCTCCGGACAGATTAGTGCTTATGTATTGTGCTAAGTTATTATAAGGAAAATTATGGTATGTACGATAATTAAATATAAGTAGCAATATGCTTTAATTCTTTTAAAATATTTATTTTCTGTTATTTCACAGCCCTCGCCATGCGCATGCTCATTAAACAACTTCACTGCTGCTAGTACAGCATATGTGGTCGACCCTTCCGCCTACTTATAACACAGCTGGCGGCTGCTCATGTGACCTAACAGCGTTGATTTTTAACTGCAGAGTATTCCAGGCTGACGCAGAGTAGTTGGGGGTTCATAGTGAAGCTAGCAGTTCGGTGGGGTTTGGTGATCACTGGCTTCCGGCAGGGTAATTTGTGGCGTATAGGTACACCAAGAGTTGAGCCTCTGTGATCCCGCCATTCTGTTATTTAGTTGTCCTGTTGTTTTTGAGAAAAAGGGGAGGAGCCTTGTGGCGGATGCGCAGTAATCTTCTACACGGCTTTCCTGCTCCTGCTCCTGCTTATCTCTACGTTCGTCCTGGATCCGCTCGCAGGCCAATATGTGACAGAAACTACGGCTGCTATTACTACTTCGTGTTCTTCTATTACCACACAGCCAAATACGAGAAGCGAACCTAGTAGCTACTAGGGCCAACGACGACACGAGAAGCGGTCACACGTCCCCTGCGCTATCGCGCGGCCGTCGTTTCTGACCACAGCCTGTACAGGACGACAACGGAGGCGACGACGGCTGAGAAGGTCATGCTTTCCACGCTTCTGTCCCCAATCTGTGCCCCGATAGCAATAAACCTTCGTGAAGGCTGGTGGCTTTGCCGATTCACAGCACTAAAACTGTCTCGTAGGCGTTGGTAGTGCTTTGTTCTCGTATTTTGCTGTTCAAGTCCGGCGGCTAACCACCGGATGCCACCAAAACGTCATCTAGTGGTTGCTGTGAAGGAGGACGTGCGCACATGGCTAATTCCGCTGAAAGGAGACTGGCGACATGAACCCCATTGGGGGCTGATAGGGCAATTGATCGGATGGCTAGCCAGCGCGAGTTATAGGAACGCTACTGGCCCAATGTGCGATTAAAAGGAAAGTTTGACAGAGGCTAGGGACTGGCACAGGTGGTTAGGTCGGTTCAGTTCTCAGTCGGCTCTGGTATAGGCCTGGAGGACCTACACCGAGTACCGGCAAGCTCTGCTTCCGCCCAACCGCTGGCGCCTACCACTGTAGCCAACCTTCAGTGACTAATGGGTGATTCACCTGGTGAAACAAACGGGAAGCGATGACTTAGACCCCTGCTTCTTTGACTTTTGTGTGCCACGCTCTTGTGACCAATTCGTTTATCCTAGCAGCTCGGTCAATATATAGTAATAACGTGAGTACGTGGGGGCATCAAAGGGCTAAAAACAATTAACCAATCATCTCAGCTACCCAATGAAACAATATTTTTTCCTTTTGTCTCCGTCGAACAATAATGGAAAATGATAAGTCTGATTAAGTTACCAAACTCATAAATGTAAAACAAGTGTCTCAAGAATAAGCTCGGCACACATAACTTGCATCTGAATTCCAGGCGAATAAACACTGCTATAGCATGCTCTATTTGTCGACGCACTGTATAAATGCTGATTCTAGGAGGCGGGGCTAATGGATACCCCTTGGCTGAGTTGTGATTAAGGGCATAGTCTTAGCTGGAGGTGATACGCGAGCCCTTTTCTACCATGCTCTACCAACCATATATTTCGTGTCGTTTCGGGATTCGCTCCCGGTACGTTGGCTCGCAAAATGTAATGCGTTGTTTGTACCAGAAGTCCGAATGGCGCTGGTCGATCGAAACTCGAAGTGAAGGGCACTGCTAAAGGCGATTGTCGTCACCTACGAAGACCTACTGAAGTAGTTGTCTGCAAAAGATTTTTCCGTGAATTGCCTAATATTGTGTTTTATTGCCATACATGTTGTTTCTGGAAGTATCCAGAAAGTGGACGATAACGATCACTACAGCTGAGGCATAGCCATAGACGAATTTATATAAAATAGAGTTGAGAGACCGCTGGTCTGCGTGTACATATGAAAAAGACAGATCGCAGGCCCTTACCGGAGCCAACGAATCGCAGCAGGTTGACAGCGATGAAATGGTGCACGATTTCGTATGTAATGACAATGCTCTGATAGATAATGCTGTCACGGTATCATGCTGAGTTTCTTTTTGTCTCTTTTTCCTCTTCTATTCTGGGGCGAAGCGTAGAGTAACGTTCGGTTTACACACCTCAAGATAACCCAAGGCATTGCGGATAATTCCGCATCAAGAAAGTATTACGCTCTTTTCTTTTTTTAAAGCATGCTTAAACGTTTCATCGCAATGAGAAACAACCGGTTATGATACTTGCGCTATAATCGGCATCTAAGGAATTTTTGCTTTAGCATTATTTATTTCTCCACTCCACGGATTTTCTGGTTCATGTCAAAGTTTACGTCTCGCCAATCTGCTTTCAATACGATTCGGTCGAACGTGAAGTTTCTTTGTTTGTCTTGTAATTTGCCAATACTCTCGCAGACATAGTCCGTCGTATAATTTTCGCTGTTGCTGCCTAAGTGCAATTACTTTTAGACAAAGCGTCAACGAAATATAGGTTCTTATACGAGTATAGGTTCTTGTAGATGTGCAAGTTGAAACTGTTATACAGACGTACGTGTTTACGTATCTACGTGTGTCTCTCAAGAAAGTTTTCGGAGGATAGCAGTCGAGTATTATATGTTGTCGTCCCTATAGCGGGAAATCCTGCGGATGCTTGAAACGTGTAGTATGAATTAAATAACATGCTCTAATATGCTGGATATGAAGCAAATAATAATTAATCTACACTCGAAATGTCATAAGCTTGTTGTCTCTGACTGATACGGTGCGAGAATATCAGGACGGTTTTCTTCGCTCTTCGATTACATTGTCTTGCTTTCTTCTCATTGCTTTATCACTGTTACATCTGCAGACGTCTCTTCAGGGGCGCAGCAGCAGCGGCAATAAGGAAGAACGGTGCCTGCAATGAACTGTTAAAACACACTGCACTACAATAGCTTAAACTCTGAAACGTTTAACTGTACAAATATATAGTGTATGTCGAAACTCAAATCTGCATCAGAAAGAACGCTATTGTCCCGTCAACTTTTTAACGTTTCCTTCAATCATTAGATATTCAGTCACCTTCAAGGCTAGCCTGAGAGTGTCACAGAGCACGAGGTTTTCAAGCTGCTAATTTTAATGACGGGCAAATGATGTTCTTTAAGATATGCTAATTGGGTATGCAGCTGATATGTAGCATTTTAGGAAAACTCCGGTCCTGCGCAAACTATCCCTTTTCCCCAAAACTTTTTCCATCTGCTATCGAGAAAAACTGCAGCTTGTCTTTACCTACATTGCAAAGTTCTGCAATACCTCACCGTAAGAGCCCCAGTTTCGAAATATGCGTTCCACGTTCCACAAATTGCTTTGTGGTTGAAAAAGCTCCTTTCGACCAAACGATATAATAGCAGCGGAAGAAATAGCGCTGGCTTCTCTGTAATATTATCAAAGCCGAATTGCTCGGGTAGTAATGGCTTGTTTCGACCCACCCGGGTTGAACTAGCTTGGATCAGAACATTTCTGTCACACCACACAGCGTGAAGACCCTGATACCAGTAATTCTCCTCTTCGGTAGCAATTTTACTATATAATAATTTCATCACAACGTGTACAAAGCCATATGTAAAATAATGATGTCGTTCTGGTTTGAAACTAACTCACAGGAGACTCACTGTGGATTTATGCTATCTTAATACCAAATTCATGTTCGCACAATTTAGGAACTGATTAGTGAAGAGGCTACGAGGAAAAACCACAGCGGACACCCGACTACCCCCTTTGACTATTTGATTGAAGTACTTTGTATGTAGGATAGTGGGAAAACGTCTCAGAATACGATACGGCGCTTGCTTACTGTATCGATACATGCCCAAGTCCCCCTTCGTTAACTAAAAGGTAACTTCGTCGTTCTAAAAGAACTTAAAAAGCAAAAACCCCCCAGAATAATATTGATAAGGTCAATTCTGTAGGCCGTCACAAAACCTGAATCAGATAACTACATAAGCTAGACAGGAATGAAGAAGTCAACCGTATCTGGCTTCATGCATACGGTACGACGCTTCAGTTATATCAATGGAACTATGAAACGGTAGTGTAAATATCTTTCGGTCAGTTAGTTAGTAACTAAGTGGACTTTATGAATTATCATTGTTGAACACCGATGTTTTCAAGTTTAGTCTTATCGTATAACTCTAAACGATGTTATTAAAACTTTTCATTTTACTTTCATTGTTAAATACATATACTACCAAGCCAGTTTTGTTCTTGCGCCTTGAAGGAGCCTAAATCAGTGAAAAGTTGCCAAGGCATTGTATGCTTACAATTTTGATTAGATCTTTCACAACGTAATTTAATTTGCTGAGTAAAGCTATAACTTCCAGAAAAAAAACGTCAACGTACAGCCTGGCCTAATTTATTTATATTCGATAGATTATGTATGTACACATCACACAGTAATAATTAGGTAATTATGAACTTTTTAACCCACCACCGTACGACGATTAGAATTCACTTGTCATTGTCCTCGTACATTTACTCTGACTAAATAAAAACGTACCTTCAACATACTAGACAAGAGCGATATTTATCTGAACAGACACCGCGCACGTTGCGTAACATAGATAGTTTTAGTAGTGTCGAAATATGGTGACCAAGATAGTCCAACAGCAGGCTACAATAAGAAATTGCTCAGGCTCCGAGCCATGATTGTCCCGGTACGATCCATGCGTTGGACAACGCATACAAATGTTAGCAATAACATGCAGAGTGCTGCGAAGAACTGAATCTGTCGTTGACGGTTTGAGCCGAGGCGTAAAACCGGGGGACGGCCGTATTGTTGTTTAAAAGTTAACGGCTCACATTTGTAACGGCCTTCGTAAGATTAGAAATCGAATAGAGGACAGTCACCTGGCGTAACGTACAGCTTCCGACGCCATCTGTTTCTCCTCCTGCGACTCGACTATGGACTTCTTTCTCTGTTCAGCGCACTCGTCTACATGTCTACCTGATTCCATTGGCGTGCGTGGCGTCTATTTACGTGCCCAGCATGCATAACGAACGGACTAACAAGCAATGAACTATTTTTTCAAGTATTCGTCCACCCATTTTAATCGTTATGGCATCTCCAAAGCCATGGTTGCACTGGATGTGCTCTCTTTGGTCTCACCTAAACAATGATTCGTCTGGCAGACTTTGGTGATCGTAAGTAGGTTGAGAGTATATAGATCGTGAACGGACCTGCTTGACCTTTCTGGGCATTGCTGGATAGCGTTCTGGATGGCTACTGCCAGTTCGCAAGTGAAATATGCTTTATCCTGTACTTTCATGAAAACGTAACGAATTAGCATCAGCGCTCTGTCGCTGTGCATACTGTGTTCAGGTACTGCAATGTACGTGCGTTTACTTATGATCATTGTACAGTCTTATTTCTAAACTGTTGTTGTTAAGGTCCGTAGGTAAGGAACGTCGCGCCATACATCTTGATTTAGTCAATTTTTTTTTACACAAGTCTCTTTAATAACCGGCTCACCCCGGTACGACGCGAGCTGAATGCGCACAGATAAGTGACAAGAGCTTCCTTTTTGACTATTCGAATGTCCGCTTTTGACTGACGTCTCCTAGGCGATGTTTGAAACACATTTTCCTCCCTATTCCGACTGTCTGCTGCTAAAGATTCGGCTTACAACCATCACCGCTGAATGTCGGGATCAACCATAAATAGACAATAAAAAACATGTTTCACAGAACAGTCACACGAGGTTTTCATACGCATCGATCGAAGACAGTTATAATCGGAGTGAACATCCGAGTACGTTAGCGGTGAAATAGAAAACGTGAAGAAGGAGTTGGAGAGAAGTATCATGATATGATAGTCCATATGTAAATGGAAATAGACGTCTGTCTGATGGTGCAGCGAATCAAAAAGAGGACAAGCCGGCAAACTGCGAGGGCGTACGATCGTAGATCGAATTCTCGACACAGAATGCTGACGTTTCGGTAATGGTGAGCAATAAGTAAGATCTGTCGTCAAGAAAACGTGTTGGATCGGATGAGAACTTGCTGTGACACCTCTGATCCCATATTTCTCATTGAATGTTACCGAAATGGGGCTTCGATGTATTGACGATAATGTCCTGTAGAGACGCTCATGTGTCCACGGTAATTAGGGACCTCACTAACTAATCAGGATTTAGTTCGGCCAGAGAGATTACCATATGTAGTAGCATTGGAAGTTTCTTGACTGAAACAGCATGTGCTAGATACGGCTCCTGCTTTCTTTACGCTGTTATTAACTATGGAAAAAGAAACAGAAGAAAATAAAGAAAAAGTCTCGTTTTTGCGTGTAGATACTCTGTTATTACGGTAATGAATCTATTTCTGTTCCTCTGTTTCTGTTTTCGATTTCAGACCACCCTGGGCCCCACGCCATCTTTCACGCAACGCCATCAAAATCCGTGTGTGTGTGTGTGAATATGATTGTAATATGTTGCAACCGGAAAACGGGCCAAGAACATGAACAATTCTTGAGTAAGTATACACACACAGTAAGCCACACGATATTCATTATCTGTGGTACATATTATCCATCACAATGGGTTTTTTCTTCTTTTTTGTTTCGTTATGTATTTGTTACATTAATTTACCAAACGGAGTTATATCAATAAACGCTCACATTAACGTATAATGAAACGAGCATAGAAGATTTGTCGTGCTATCTCCGTTACCAAGGGTGACTTGAATTTAATTCGATTGCTCGAACCACCCAAAATAGAGCAACTAATAATACGCTTTCGTGTTACGGCATGTTTTCTTAGTTTTTTGATTATTCTTTTTTGCCCATTTCAATTTCGTTACAGCACATGACCTAGGAACATGCTTACGTATGCCATTCACTGATTAGGTAGTGCCTTCACTCATCTCAAACAGGTTTATTTAATGCGACGCAGACGTCATGTCTGTCTGATACGGAAGCGTGTTCTCTATGTGATCTTTTGTTGGACTTGTCGTCTAGATCTTGTTGCCAGCGCTCGACGCGACGATGTAGGCACCTCTCAACGACAAAAACGATGGCAGCAAATGACCATTGGCCCCATGGTTGTCCCACTGAAAGCGAGCACCGCAACTAAGAGACCGGTAACGCAACAGTGATGATCTGATTGACGATGACTCTTCTGATAATAATGATTGATCCAGTGAATCGTGCCTGACTTCAAGAGCCATCAGTGTTTACTCCGTTGATGCGAGACCAATGTTACTTGTCTTAATCGGTCCACAAACGCACAGGGGCTAGTAAATCTTGTCATATACATATTTACCTATGGGAAAAGTAACATCGAATGAATTGCGTGATATGCGGATAACAGTGATGGCAACACCGTCGCCACCGACAACAACAATTACTGCTACGTTCCTAACTAATAATTCAACTTTTCGTGTTACGCTGCTTTATATAACGCAAACATACGTGGGCGGGCAATTTAACAACAGTTGAATCTCTGTAATTCGTTGCTTGTTTCATAGTTGCGGACACACGTCAACTTAAGCGTATAATTCCTGCTTACTTTGTGGGAAACCAAACTATATTTATTCTGACGGCATAAATAACCAAATGCATGTAGGTCGTGTGTACAAACAATGCGCGGAAGCCCTCCGGTAAACGTACTTAATCGTGTTGAAGACACTGCTCTGTGTTAACATCACATAAGGGCAAGCTTTAGTTCACGACTTCGTCACGTGATTTATTGGTTACGCTAACTTCGTTTCGAACGAGATGTGCTACTGCTCTAGGTTGTCAAGCTAATTTATTAGAGACAGAAGGTAAGAAGGGCGGACAATAAAAATTGCAGAAGCTAACTTAAACAGCAGCATAATACTTAAGGTCCATGAACACAAAAAGTGGGTCAGTGGCAGATCTGAACCCCGTCACATTGTTCGGACCAGATAATTGATTACCCCCGCTGTAAGTAAAGAAATTTAGAATATAGTGTGTAATATAAAAATGCGCAAATTAGCTGTACTTTTGAATTTCGAGCACCTACGTACCATTTGCGCGCCGAAAGAAACAATGGCATATCATTCAGTCTAATGTGGATTTTTGCCCCTTGTTCTTTCACGGCGCTATCGTCTTATGTCAGCTGCTTATCTTATCTGTTCCAATAGGCCAGATCTGAGCAGGTCAGATTTTCGAATACCGGAACGCAGCTTTACATTTGCATGTGAATCATGACCAGTGACTGGTGTTATACTTCAGTTCCAAGTTGAAACCCAAACGACACTCAACGAGCCTGCCATTATTGTCGTTGGAAAAGAGCCCCTCCTTCCCTCTCTACACATCGTATTGCTTACACCCTGTTCTAATGGTGCATCCCTCTGTTGACGCCAGATACTCTGATGAGTTGCGTCGCCTCCCGTGTCGGCTATGCAAAGAGCTCTATATATGTCGAGTGGTCAGTGTGCAGCAACGAGGGTAGCAGTTTGCCTTCATTTGTACGCGGATAAACTAAATTTCACATATACGTATGTTGTATTTGAATGTGGAGGTAGCTGTCTCAATGTGAATACAGTACAAAAGGTGAAAAGAAGAACGAATGAATAAGAGAAAGGGTTTCTTTCATCTCTGTAAATTCCAACCAAACAAAGCCAAATTGAGTAAGAAGGGATCGAATCTTGCTCAGCAGCTTACTTGAGTATAGGATAGTACAAAATTGCACAGATTGATCGAGGCGTAGACGGAGAAAGCAGAGGTTGACCTGGCTTAAGCTGTTTCAACGCAGTTCGATCGACTTCCTGAAAAGGAAGTCCGAGTCACATGGTTACAGCAGATGATTGCTGTAAATAAAAGCCATGTATATTCCGCTTAATGCCGCTGAAGATGCAATAGCTTGGTAAACTGCTGATAGCGCGAGAGGTGTATGCATGTAAACATTGTTTCTGTTTTCGCTTTTAGAGACAGAGTACGACAAAAAAGGACCCGTAAGGAAATAGTAGAAACTTTATTAAGGATTCTTTTTTCATTTATTTGATTTTTCAGATTTTCTTAATTAAGCAAATAAATCTATGATGTTCTATTCTTGTTAGAGGACATTGTAAACAATGGCCTAAAGCTTGAGAAATGTGGGGTAAATCGTCTGCGTTCGAGGCAGATCTCCAGTCGTTAGCCTTTCCCAAATCAAAACGTTTTGAATAGAGCAACTTGGATCGAAGTTAAAATGCGTTCTACCAGTTCGGTCTTCCTACTGAAGCACTCTGCTTCTAGAACCAAGAGGTACAGGAAATTAATATTTTTCGATTAATGCCCAGTGATGGGTTGCCGTATAAAAACCTTATAATGGAATTGACCGAAAAAAAAGAATCGGTTCTATTCAACTGAGGTTTAAAATAGATTACACAAAAGAGGCCCAACTTGAACTTGACGCAAATTAGAAGTGTACTACAGCCATCTGTACGTCGACGTTCAGTTATTGGATAAAAACAAGGCGTTTCTGGCTTTTTGGACTAAAACAATTCGAAAAGCATTTCATCGGTCCTAAAATACTGAACTTGAGGGAGCAGGAAGCGGTTGCCATCGGACAAACAGATTTCATGGGAATCGGTTAAGGAT
Source organism: Varroa jacobsoni (assembly GCF_002532875.2). NCBI lineage: Eukaryota > Metazoa > Arthropoda > Arachnida > Mesostigmata > Varroidae > Varroa > Varroa jacobsoni. The sequence goes on along the minus strand of NW_019212945.1, from coordinate 84,636 downwards.
AGAATTATATAGATTTATTCGCTTCTGAGTTACAGGAGTCCTAGTAGATCGCTTCACAAACATTAATGATGAATGTGTGTTCAAAACACAGGCTGACGGAACACGTTGGTGCATAATATCAAGGGAGCTTCTCCTGAAGCTTATTTAGGACTTAGTTTTGACGCTGTCAAATCGTGCCCACGTATTGACCGCAGCTACGATATGACTTTAGTTAAGACGTAACCCACAATTTCCGTAATATTTGGAAACTTCTCTTCAGGCCTGTCTATTAGGGTTCTTAGACCAAGGTTATCTATAAACGAATCTAGTTGTCATAGGAAAATGTCATGGTCCGCTAGCAAAAAATCTCCAGATCAACATACGTAATATCAGTGTTGAAACGTGCGCACATACATGTGCTGGTGTTTCTTGCTTTTGCACTCTCCAAAAATGTACGCATCGAATTCCCTTTTTTGCTACTTAACTTTGTGATATGCGTTTTTAAATTCGAAGCAAAAGTAAGACCGAAATTTTGATCAGGGGAAGCTCTTGGTCGTTCAGAAGCCTATTGCTTCTTTCGCTTTCGCTTGCTTGCAGTCAAGAAGTAACGACTTTGCCCCTGGCTGTCGCTGTCACCACCTCCCTGCTTCTGCCATTACCCGAGGGTATCACTTTGGCATCGCCTTATTCTTTCCCGTCTTCTCCCAAGGTCCCGTCGTCCGTTAGACGCTGTGACCGTCTGAAGCTACAGCTCAGGGGCGTCGATTTCAGTGAACTTGTGTGCAGTTATTGTTGTTGTTGTTGTCTGTTTGGGGTGTCGGAATGGCTAATGCTATCGTGAGCTCGTTGATGGCATTATTCTCCAAGGCGATACGCCTGAGTAGCTGCGTTTGGCTGTTATTGATGGAGATGAATTAATTATGAGAACACGCTCGCTTTGCGCGCTTATTGCGGCTTGTTTCCAAACAGTCGGTGAACGAGTCCGAAGGCGAAAGAACCAAAGTCTTTACGCATCTGGTGCGGCCTTTCCCATGTCTTCATGCTGTTTTTTTTCATTCCACAAACGAGCGATCGCACCGCTAGCCGTCGCATCACCCTAAAGAGCTCAACAAAATGAAGCAAGTCCCTCGATGGTGAGTAGCGTCACGGTATTGTACTGCTGTCTCTCCCTATGGTGTTCGAATATACGATACGACGCTAAACACCAGTAAGTCTTGTCAAACCTTCTGGTTCATGAAGGTCGATAAAATCTCCTTTTCCAGTAGTTTCTCTCGATTACGATAATGGAACTTAGTGTAAAGGCAAAAAGGTCAGAAAAAGATAGAGCCATTAAAGGGAGCAATTAACAAGAAGACGCAAGGGATAGACAGGTCAGACGAGCCGTTCGAACCCAACGTCGAAGGTTTTGGCTATATTTCGAATAGTTTCGAAGCTTGCTAAGTAAAAACCGGTTCGGTTCTGCAGTTTATCTGGATACATAGATACGAGACACGAGCGAGCAGGCAGTTGAAATGCTAGCGCACTTCCACTCCCAGCGTCATGGTCCATCATCGACTACACCGTCACTAGAAGTGGAAGAACTGAGTCAAAGGAACTAAAGGCGATAAGATGCGTCGGTCCGGGATTTGCTCTTATCATGTCATTCCTCCGTCGATATGAGGAAGTCGCCGCTGCAGTGACACGGTTACGGCAGCCTGCGGCAGGTGTTGTAGCAGGAAAGAAAAAATAAGTCGGAATGTCTCTTAAACGCCCGGACCGCCTTTGCAGAACGACTTGAATGGGAGGTTGTGGCATAGGTAGGCGGCCATAAAATATGGAAGGCGTGAGGGGCGGGGGAGGCATGATCAGGCGTGAGTATGAGAAGGTGCAAGGCCAGAGAGAATGGAAGGATAAGAAAATGAGAAACCATTGGAACGGAGACCCCTATAACACACGATACACCTTTGCTTCACGTGGTCGGCTTTTGGAGGGTGCTAGCGCCAGAGTTTCTCACCTTCATTCAGGGAGAAATCGCGCAAAGGCATAGCGATAGAGACAGAAATATTCAAGGCCGTTTGCATGGATCAGCTGGGGGAAGAAGCGAGGAAAATGCTGCTTGCCGAAATCGAGCTTTCATGAAAACATACAAATCACAATTGCGACTGAGCCATAACGAAGATGAAGACGAAGTGCAAAATGATTTGCTTCCTTTCGATAATCACAGATGGAATGGATGTAGTTTTTAATGTTTTGAATCGGCTCAGGATGCGCCGGAAGCATCGGTATTCCGACAGTGGACGGCCTTTATTAAAAAAAGAACGATGGACGAACATATGGAGACGGCGATAATCTGGTTAAAGTGCCGGCGGTGGTCTTTCTATGAGACTAGAGTTTAAAAAATATCAGGTAATGGACTCGAGGTAATGCGCTGGTCCTAGAAACAGGTCTTCCTAACATGATACGAAGCCAATGCAAAGCCGGGAATGGGACCGCCTTTTTGCGGTAAGCATTGTACCACAAATGCTAAGATTATTAATGCCAGAGTATCTGTATTGTACTACTAACGCTTCTAAGTCGATTGACTGTAAAATTCTAAAAACAACGCTTGACATGTCCACTCGGTAAGGGTAGCATCAGAGTAGACAATAACATGAAGCATATTCGGAGATTCTCTTTATTAAAATTAGGCTGTGCATAAAAGCACAATGCCTCCATTTCATCATGAATGTACTCACTTGTTGCTTTTGTTCTTTTAAGGCTTGATTTGCTAGGTCACCCTCAGTCCATCCACCACTTTCTCAGCCTTTGACCTGAGGGCTCCTGTTCCCATGACAGCTGCAGCCCTTTGTTTGGAGCCGGTTTGGCCAATAGAAACGGTGACATCTATCCCATAAACTCTTAGGACAACAAACGTTCGACGATTCGATGTTAGTTCTTTTTTTTTTTGTTATGCCAGCTTTTTTTCTTGAAGTCGTGCTATGGCCCAACCAACGAAGTAATACAATGAAAAAAAAAATAGTGTGATTCGATACTTCACAAGCCCTTCGAAATCTCCAGTTCAGCTATGTACTTTTACCTTTGGTGGTTTAGAACAGCTGAGTTCATTCCAGGATGCCAAAGCTAAGGCAGCTAGGACCTAACCCGAATATAGCAAATGGAACTGCTGTACGAAACGGTACTCACCTGGATCCCGTAATGGAGCTGGACTGCTTACATTACACGATATACGACTGAAATGCTACCTTTGTCGCATTGAGATGCACGCGCAGTTTCTGTAAACATTTGGGTAAAACTTCAGACGAACAGCTACGAAAGGCGGTCACTTTGAATGCCATTATTCCCATATATATATATATATTTTCGCATATTTTATTCACTAGGCTTACACCTGTCGATAAAAAAAGATAGCATCTCCTTCCAGGAGAATGGTCTTAGTGTTTCTCCGTTCCTTCGTATAATAATGTAAATCCACCCAAATGAAGCACTCGCACTGAGTGAGCGCCGAAAAACCACTCTGAGACTCTATTTCTACCGAATGTATAATCGATTTACGTAATGTTATCATATTCGTACTAAAGTTCCCATTGAAAAATGAAGATTGTAAACTGGTGCACTCACTGAGAAACTAGAGGGAAAATCCTCTGAAATTTAAGAGATATTTATATGCATATTTGAAAATGTATAAAACTGTAACATTACATCTTAGCGTACCGTCGACATTTATGCTGGCTGTCGTTCTCGTTCAGCGTTGGAGCCGTTGTAGGGGTTCGTGGGAGCCGTTCGTCGTAGGCGCTTCCTCTCATGCACTTCACTATTTTTCTCTATTCTTTCAAGTAACAAATGCAGCTCACAGACCAGCAGCAAACAGCCGGCAATAACTTCTACCCACATACATATATAGATATGTCACGATATGTAGACTTTTAAGCGTGCCCTGCACCGTATCCTCCAACTGGCCCAACGACTGTGTGGATGTTCGTAAAGCCTATGGGAAGGATTGGGCTTATCTTGCCAGCACGATACTATTGAGATGTGGTCTATGTAATTGATTTTGGCACAGTCCACAAGGGACTCGTGCGATCTGGCCATATTTAGACGCCGCTTTCTGTCATAGAGAGCCTTAGCCGGAACGCTGACGTACTTCGATGTCGCTATATCGTAGCGTGTAAGATCTGTTAACGTTTGTCGGCAAAAAACGATTTCTTTGGAAATACTTCTTGCTCTCCTTGCTGCTCTCGTGGAAAGGCAAACTCTGAGCAATCGTTAGCTTTGCATTTGTTTAAGCGTTAGACCTTCCGGACGCAGCCGGCACCTAAAAATGTACAAGTCATTGATAAATGTGTGATAATTCATGACGACGACATGTATATCTATACACGATGTGCCAAACATAATAGTTTATAACTAATTTTTGATCGAATATAGAATGTGATCGATACGTTCGTTGGGACTTGTTGTATTTATTACATAAGTATGATACATAGGGTATTCGAAGTTATCTTATTGTAGGCTTTTTTTATTTCTGCCTGTACCTGGATTTTCATCTTCTTACCCCAGTTCGGCTTACAGACAAGTGACTTGATATGATTTGATTGCCTAGCTAGGACGACTATCGGCTTTCTAGCATTCGACCGAAATATCTACGGATTCGCGTCAGAGCAGATAAAGCAGCAAGTTGCCAGAAACGTCTTTAACATGCGTCTAGCTAGCTGGGAAGATTTGTTACGTGTAAAAGAAAGAATAGCAGCCTGCCATGAGCACTGTCAGCGTTGCTGACGGACATGATGAGCGTTCGGCTGAAGGAGATGATAACTTCATTAGAAGACACTCGGTACAAATAAGCCGCACCGTGTGGTATTAGCGACTAGTTTACGTAGTTCTAGTGGCAATATCGGTATTAGCCGGTTAAGAAGCATCTCTGGAAAAACAGCGGTCACACCTTAGCAGTTCACTGGTAATAAGAGGATCGATTCGGCCGCTGGATAGGATATTACCTCGATCAATTCCACCTTCTTTTCACTGGGCTTTCTTTCCTCAAATACTATTAGTCATGCCCTGGGGGCTGCAGCCTATTTGCCTACATCATCGGAGTGGAATTTGTTTGCCTTGTCCGCTATATGTTTGCTAATTACTTGCTCGCCCGTCCAGCAGCTGCTACAGTTGAAGCCGTGGGCTGCTTTGTTAGAGTCCAAAGAATTGCGGCTGGAAGGACGGAATGCGAAGAACGAGAAAAAATGACACAAAAGCGGTATAATATATATATAGAAGCGAACTAGTTACTACCTGCCGTGGTCGAACAGTAATGTCGTTGTAGGAATGATGCTCAGTAATGACCGATTATAGGAGATCGATTGGAGTCCACCGATAAAGACTGCGGCCTGTACGGAGCGTGGACACGAAGACTGTGAGCCTTCTTCGGAAGCTAGAGTCAACTGAAGGTTTGCAGGACGGAAGCAAACATCTCAGAGCAGTCGATTCAGAATTGCCGCAGTCCGTCTTCTATTTATTACGGCGTTTATGGCATCTAGCGGTATTGGGAAAGCAACAACGTACACTTTTTTTTTCAATAATGCATGTTACTCTATATTATCTTTATCGTTGCTATTGTTGATTGCTAATATTCCAGCATTATTCCAAAATATATATCCCAGACTGACTGGGAACCATTTGAATATGTATATGTAACATTTCCTTCCAAACGCAATCATTGCTCTAGCTTCTGTCGTTTTTCCTTTATTCTAAAGTTTTTTAAGTTAACTAAATGACGTGGGCAAATAGAACTCGACAAGAAATTCATTAAAAATCGATTTTTTTATTTAAAATATCACCGATTCAAGATCTCCACATTGTTATATATTCTGCTTATTATTATTTTGCAATATAAGGGTATTAAAGTTCGAGACGTTTACCAATTCTACAGGCCTGAGTCAATCACCTACATGATAAGTGTAATACCGCCACATATTATCGAGTTAATGAAGAAGGACGCCATCCTCCTTGTCTTTGCCGTTGGCTGGCCGAAAATGTCGTCGAAATGTTTAGCTATAGGACTCCCGCCTCTCCTTCTTACTGCCGTTGTTTGAAGGGCAACTGCCGAAGGACGACCGCAGCAGTTCTATGTTTTACGGCCTGCTTTGCCATCCAGCAAAATTGTCACTTGAGTCAGGACAAAGGGCTCAAGTCGATGAAGATGAATAGATTGTCGAAATGGTCTGGGGCCATTGTTTCAAGGTCAGAACGCTAAGAGTTAGATTTTCCCAGAGGTCCAGCGGAGGTTGGTCTCATTCGGCAGACAGTTCTTCGTCGAACCGTCTTTAAAAACACCTCCTTTCATGTTATGACTCAAGTGCTATTTTTAGTTTCTAATCTAAATGCCAATTAAGTGACAAAAAGCTGATAAACGCGCGAACAAACAGGGGGAACATGACCCATATCTTAGATTAGATAGCAATTTTAAATATGCTGCAAATGATATCTTTGTTGCTACAAATCGCGCTCCCCTTTGGTTTCCAACATTCCTTGCTTGTTTGAGGTGTATCACACCCTTCAGCCTGTGGTTGTACCCTCCTTTTCAAAATTTCTTTTTTCGACTCATTCTCTATCTTCTTATCGCTAATTAACACTGCCATAATGTGCCGAAGTGCTATCATTATTTGTGCGGTCTGTGGTCTAAGCCACGGTATTTTATAGTATTTTACACACTGCTACCCATAGCCCTTAGCCTGTATATTGGAGCGCAAGGTCAATTCGTAGGCTTAAAACGGCGCACACCAGTGGATATAACGTGGACAACAGTGACAACTTTATCTTATGCACGAGTGAATGCCGAAGCCGTATTTGATCTTTAAAACGCAAAACGGTTGCGCAGACCTTCCAGTGACTTACCTTTGTCTCGTGGTAGAAGCAGTAACTGATTGTGGGATTGGAACCACAGAAGAGGTAGGGAGAAATGACGGCTCAATTAACACTTTATGCCTTTAGCTGCAGTGAGCAGCTACGTCATACGATTTCCCCGGCGACGAGTAAATACTGATTACGATGAGAGTCGGAAAAATGAAATTTCGAGACGCTGGTCCGATCAGTATCGTTATCGTTACCTTGTGGGTTAACATGGCCGCTGAAGAACACTCGTTTCGCTTACATGTTTGGCCTACGCCTGTCCCGACTTTCTTTTTGAGCAGACTTTACTGAAAACCGCAGAACAACGCGGGTTCTGACGGTGACCAGAACAGTTCAATTAAATTTCAAAGGAAATGGATTCACATTAATCGTTCATATTGAAGGGCAGGAGCCTACCCTTCAACTGTCATATTTCAAGTTTTAATTGTTGCTTATCTGCTTATTACGAACTTCTATTAGTCCGTGATTCTATCCATTTATTTAGTTGTTGTCGTCTTTTTCTTCATAACGCTCAATGCGACCGAAGCTTAAGCTCATAAGTTACGAGTGCCACTAGCTGCTGTTACTTCGGCCATCTTGTGTTCTGTTGTTATTGTATCTGCCTTGACTGCCAGGACCTACGCCGCTGGCACCAGCTGTGTCCATATTAGCAAGTCAACACACTGGGAAAAAAACAACGGGTGAATCAAGTGGAAGAATACGAAGCTAATTGTCGAAGCACTTGATACCTTGGCCCATGGCTGTGGCCTGGCTGTATGGCCTCTTATAATGCTGGCCGGTGACTGTTGTCTTAGGAATAACTGACTTACTTCTGACTCACCTTTTGCCACCGATGAAAATATGTCTTGTTTGAAGGCACTTGTTGTCTTTAGTCGGTTTGATATCTATTTGATCTTCTACGGCTCTCTATCAATGATGAGTGCATCGACTTGGTCTTGACGAGGAAGCACAATCTAATCTATACATACAGATAGTCTCGACAGGGCGGTGGACCGTTCATGCATATACCACAGACCTTTATAGACTCTAGCTCGATGGCCTCGGCTTGCGATGTACGCTCACGTACCTCCTGCAAGACGAGAGCATCGGCCGTTCTGCTAAAACACATGATAGGCTGACAACAAAAGTAGAATAGAATAAAAGTGGCCTGTAATTGTCAGATATTCAACGCAATGCGGGCGATGGGCGGACTCGTGACAATCGGCAACCGGCCAATATTGCTTATATATAACCGGCTTAGCCGATGCAGCGGAAAAGGCAGACGAAGCATTTGTCTTAACGGGAGCGAAGATTTGCACTTCATTCAGCTTCTTAACCACTACCAGTTCCAAAGTATTCATCGAAGTTGCGTTAATCTGCAGTGGAAATGAGTCTATGATATGACAGATTGGATGGAAAGACTTCTACTTGAAATAATTAAGATAGTTCGCGATGACGGAATGGTAAGCGAACATTATAAGTAGTAAACGATTAAAAATGCAAGGGATTGTGATAAAGGATGATTCGTTATTATTCTATGTCTCATTTAAGTCTACGTAAGAAGGAATATATCCCGCTACGCTTTTTCACGCATCATTATATGAGCAAGGCTAATGAAATTTCCGTCGTAAGACCCGACCAGGCTTTAGTATTAATTCCCTTGTCTATTTGCACAACTCAGAGATGCCGCGTCGTTCATATAATAAACACGAACAGGAGTCGAATCCAACAGCCCTCAGCGACTAAGACCAAACACTGTAGAAAGATAGATACACTTTTCGAACAATGTTCCCCAATAGCGACTCAACCATTTTATCATTCTCTAAACTGCTAGAGTAACCATTAGATAGATCATTACACAGGTAGTATCAGAGTGCAACGATGCTTGCTTGGTATACGTACCTGTTTTACTTATATTATTTAGGAGATATCCCTTTTACCCTCTTCGCTGCTCTGCGTGAAGGCTAACGTTATGAAACGATAGGAAGAATCTGCGTTGGTCTTTAGTAGGTTTTCACTTGTCACACTTTAGGCTGATCGTGATATTGAAGGGCGTTGGGTAACTCGGTGTTCACGGTGCACATTCATATGCAGGTTTACATATCCGCACAGACAAGCAGTCTACTCAAACTGAGGAATACTTACGCCAAAGAGCCATTTGTTTTAGTACCTTATGAACAGCCATGAGCTGTAGACAGACCTGTACGAGCTTGTCTTGATTCCCCGTATGGCGGTCGGACTGGCCTTGAACTGGCACTTTGATAGCCTCATCTTTAGCTTTTAGGTCAGAAGCAATCCAAGACCTTGCTTTAATAGTCGACTGAAAACACTGAACTGCAAAATGATAAATTTTTAGCTTTATGTACTCTTACAAAACCTAGGAATTCAGCGGTAGCGATTTCAAACCAAATAGGCCGATCCATATGCCTATAAACATTATTGTTCTGCAATGGAAATTTAACTAACAGCAAAAGCTAACCCTTGTATTATACCTAAAATTATTTTTTGATTTTATGGAGGTACAGAGATCACATTAATGTAGCATTTTCGTGCTTCTTCTCTTAGTGCTTTTGTTCTTGATCACGTCCATTGCCACAGAACAATTCGCCGCTGGAGAAGGCTACTTTAAAATCGCAGTCGTTCCCGTAAATGCTTGTGCTATTATTCGCGTGCTTATGTGTGACTGTGGAGTTTCTTAAAGTCCAGGAAAAGCACACTTCGGGTCAGTGGCAAGTGACAATCAGCAGGATTCAGTTGGCGACAAATAGGCCGCAAAAAGGGTAAACTGGCGGAATATAGTTACCAGAGATTGGTGCGTAGCTTTCCTACGTACGTCGAGCATTATTAGTTTGTGTCTCACCGGCATCTCCGCGATTAACGAATTACCCTGCGCACATCATTGTTACAAGCAGTCATATTGTATGCGTATATATGACGGGAAAAGAATGGGAAAACGGGAAGCCTGCACGCCTACAATAAAACTGCTTTGGAAATCGGTTCGCCACTTCGACTGTGGCCAGCGATGGCCACTGTGCAAGTAGTCGATCCACCGCTGCTTTGTCGTCGGTGCTCGGTGGTGGCAAAAACGGGGACAGACAGGAAGATGATGGCAAAAAATTGCTTTTGTCGAGCAGGCGAAGGGGGGATAAGCAGGATGTGACCGGCAAGGGATGGAAGATCCTCGATACCAAAACGAGATTGTTGACACAGCGAAACGAGGCAACGGCAAAAGGTAGCAATGGTTCTATCTGCGTGCAGCTGTAGAGCCACAGGATGCTACAAGTAGAATAGCTTCATGATGGGTAACAGTAAGTACGACGCAGGGATAGGCAATACGCAAATGACCCTCAGTAGAACAAGCCAGTGGACTGAACAGAAAGAAGCATACGCAGCGAAAATGTGGGTCCGCTACCTAGCACCAAATGTAATAGAGCCACTAGCGCATCGGGTTGCATGTCACTGTATCCTCAAAAGTTATGCGTTCTCACTTGACGTTATCGTATTCCTGCTATTGCTATTGAATAAGTAAACAAATCACCCAATGACGATATTAATTACACCTTTTAGTG
>NW_019212945.1:0-74130 GCF_002532875.2 Varroa jacobsoni | reverse complement strand
TATATATATATATATATATGTTTATATATAGATGTGTGTTTTGGTCTGTGGCTATAATCTATCTAATCATATTTCAATCAACTGGACTTAATAATACCGTAGGCAGCATGGCATAGGGTCAATGATAGAGTCAGTGCCTCTTGTCCTATGCCAATATCAGTAGCACCTGAATGTACCACCTGAGCCAGATAGGTCTCTCGGCAAACTTAAGTAGCCGCCGCTGGCTTTGCACCAACACCTGGACTCTGAACTCTGCTTTAAGCCCACTATCACGATAACGTGGTCATCACGGCGTGTGCTTTACACACGGGCACACTTAATTCATTCCTTTTCATAGCCAGCTGCTGCACAGGTAAACCCTGCGATAGGTAGGATATAGCTGCTGTTCGATTACTGCTCTAGGCAGCTGTAGCTACAGAAGCAGTAGTAACAGCACCAGCAAAATCACCAAAATCCTCGCAGAGGCTTAAACAATAGCCATGGTGCGGTGTGAGCGTGACATCGTGCACGCCCCGTCGATAGATCATCCTTTTTTCCAGCAACATCTCTTTGACTATGGCCTACCTAAATATGAACTATCTGAGCGATGGCTTTTGATACTGCCAAACGAAAGATGGCACTATTGCCATTGCAGAGCATCGTCACCGCCTGTATATTGTAGTCGCTGGCATCTAGAAGTTGGAAGCTTGTTGATGATTTTGATGATTCGCAAGAGCGAAAAATAGTTACCGAAGAAGCGGCACCTAGTATTAAAGACCGGACAAAACAGGGCCCTTGAAGGTTATTTTTGTCAAGCAAGCACCGATTGTGGTTGACGTTGGGCGTCACTGCTATAGGCACCGGACGATATTGTCGGCTCGGTTCGAAGCGCACTCGCAATTATTTCAGCTTCCAGCTACAACAGCGAGAGAACGCCTATACAGCGCAACGGCATCAACATCACAAAAAGCAGGATGTAGAAAATGGAATGAAATTTACCCGTACACGACACATGACACACAGCCATACTGTCACTGATTGGTATGTTTGTAGTTGTCTTCAGATTTCGTTGACGCCTATGTCTCATCTGCTGCATCCCCGCCATGGCAGAGTCGACTGCTAAAGGCAGATTGTGAAACAGCCAAATCAAACCGGCCAGCTTCGTATATTCGCTATGGGTTCCAATCGGTGGTGGCAGTGCAGCTCGCTGTAGCTATATCAAGTAACGCAACTGGCCGTGGTGGCACCGTCGCTTTTCATTTCGATTTTCGCAAAGCAGTAGCATGGCCTCGCGTCTGTTGACAAACCTTTGCCGATGCCAAGACGAGGCTCGATGTTAAGGTAGGCGGTTGCCCCTGTAGGCGAACGCGGTACCAATAAGAGCGGACTAAAATCACTGCTCAATAATAATAAGGCTAGTTAAAGACCTGCGCGATCCTGGCGAGTGTCTGTGCAGCGTGTGACTGGTTACTATTCGTGTATATAGAGTCGCATGCAACTTGTGCAGCCCTGAAATACTATAAAGCAAAATAGAAAAGTCGTTGTACCTCGTAGGGTTCCTTTAGGATGTTTTTTCTTTGAGGCCTGCTATAGTGACGATCCTCATATTGACATAACAGCGGACGCGTATTGTAAACCAACGAGTCTGCAATGCTTGCCTTACGATGGAGGCATACTTACCCCAGTTGTGGTTTGCGTTCGGATGCGGGACTGAGATTAGTATTAGACTGGCAAATATAGGACGGCTATGAAAAGCGAAGCAGGCTCCCGGTATTGTGGAATTCAATAACCCGAAGTATGTTATGTTGTTACTAAATAAATACATTTTTCAAATTTCAGTGTTTGAAACTGGTGCTAATTGAATACCTTACACCTACTGCTATTCTTGCTGGTGATCAATGTCCTAATGGACCTATTTAAAAGTCTGTGGATCTTCGACTAGTATAGGGTCAACGTAGGGTGGCTCATAACTTCCGATTCGGACGTCTCTTTAAATACCACCACGGAAGTGGCCGTGAGACGCTTGCGCTCAGCCTCGTAGCCATCCCAGCTTCAGCGAATTGGCTTGTTAACCGATTTGTGGTCTGTAGCCGGGTTTTGTAATTTACAATCGGTTCATAAAGACGACAGGGCTTTCGGTTGGTTTAATTGAAGAATAAAACGTAGCCTATAGATAATGGTTTTTTGGCAGAGCTTCATTTGGTTTTGTTAGTGTATTCACTCCCGTTACGTTGTATTATACATTGTGGAGAAAAAAAAAAACACTGTTCTGTGCCTTGAATCGAAATAGAGGTCAAAAAATCAACTGCAGCAACAGTTGCTAGCCACATCGGCTATTTTAACAGCGAGCAGAACACTTAGGCAGATGGAAGCGAAAGTGCTCAGCGTCAGCTGATCTGCTATAGAAACAACAACTAGAAGTATCTGAGCGGATATTTATTACATGCTCAAAAATTTTCCAAGAAAAATTTATGCACATACGCGGCTGCCGTTAGTACCACCTAGTTGAATACGTTTTTATCATATTCTCTTATCGATCCAGGTGTCAACCAATAAGAAACAAAGTTTGTACCTCGATCTGAGTCGTGATTCACTGCTGTCTTGGAGCTACGCCATTGATCGACACGCGAAAAACTGACGTTTCGCTGAGGTTGCAATGTTGCATGAAGTCGAACAGCGTCATCAGTATGGCATTCGGCTATGCCGAAATTTTGTCCATGGCTATTGAGTGATAAGACTCAGGGCTATAAAAGCTTCAACTAGGAATGGAAACCTACTACCTATTATATTATTTTGTGTACCGCGCACAAAACATGTACTTGGGTAGATGTTGTCACAAATGCACTGGCACTTCCGGCAAGCTTCTGTGGGTACTACTCGGCAGACGGCTACAGGAGATGTTTCCAGTGGAAAGTGTTAAATTTCGAAGGTAACAATAGGGCCACTGATTATGCGGCCTCATGTGGGTATTGATAACTCACCCGTTGGGCCTTTCTTGAAATGGGTTGATGTTGATATGCTAATGTACTTACAACGTTAGCATATTTAATAAGTTTATCAAAAAATATCTTTTCTTATGGTAGTCTAATTGCAAGCACCAAAAGCACGTGCTATACGTCAAAGATGATGGTCAGCGTTACGTATAAAACTGGTTTTATACGTAACGCTGAACCACTCAGGTCATCACTCGGCTCAACGAGAAGACCCCAAGCGTCGGTGGCTTTCTGAACACCAAGCTGAACATAATGGGTATGTGGATTTATATACCCTAGCGGAAAATGATCGCGTAACGTAACGAATTCATTTAGTACCCATTGAACTTTATATGTCGTCTTACAGTGCTTGTTATGATGATCTTCCCGCTATCATCGTTACATTAATCTACATAAGTTTCCTGCTTCTTTAGTTTCTAATTTACCTATGTCATTTCTACAGAATTATATATCAGAGCATTTAAAATTATTCGGATATAACAGATTTTCAGTTTACATACATTGCTGCTTCACTTAGGCTCATGTAATTCTTAATTATTATTATTATTATTAATATTAATTATATTCGCTAATTAAAATTGATCTTAGCTATGGTTAAGACTGTGTGCCTTTTGCGCTTTGTTTTTATTATTGACAACACGAATGAAAAAATTGGCTAGGGAAGGCGATCTGTATATGTTTCTCGAGCCATGGTGAAGGTTTGCTATTTTACTTAATTTGCGATCTATGGGAAAACTGCATTAGACCGAGGCCGATTTCTCTTAGCTATATATATATATATATATATATAGCTAAGAGAATATATTTATATATATATAACAGGTTTTTCTACGAATTATGCAAAAATGGTACTCGGCCTTAGTGGTCTAGAAGGCCAAAGACGATCGCCGTTCCACGATCATTACACATAAACGGACGGCAGAATCGGCTGCTGGCAGACCAGTTACTCTGTTGGAATTGGTGTAGTGCTGAGTAATAATCTTTATAATGGGAGACCACACTGAAGTGTCTACAGAGGGGTAGTCAAAAAGCCGAAGACAAGCCTGCAACTTTACTGTTGGCTTTCTACACCCTTTTGTTCTGTTTGAGGCTAAAGGATGACTTTGCACCATCGTATTTGAGAACCAACTGGCAGACCGACTAAGTCATCCTAGGCGGACTCGTAATTGAAAACTCCATTGATTTTACTTAGCTGACGCTACTTACAGAAACATATGTGGCATTTAATACTGTTGTCTTTAGCCATCCCTGACAGTGCAATCTCTTTTCTAATTATTCTTTTCGGTTTCTAGCAGATTTTGTGCCTGTATCCGAAAGGGAATGACCCTTGAGTACCCTCTGGTACTACCGGGTTATATGGCTATTTGCCATCTTTTAGCTCTTGCCACCAGCCATTCTCCGTTTTACTGTAGAATAGCGTTCTCGCCTTGCCGACTACTGTTAGACTAAATCAATATCCCGTCGGCTTTCTTTCGACCTCCTTCCTGCTGGCTGGTTAGAAAGAATTCTCGCCACTACTCACTCGCGGCTAGCCAGGGCAGACCAAAGCAGGTCTTACGGAAAAAATTAAAGGACACGCAGGAGTAAGAGAGATGAGGCAAGTTCGTCCTTCTCTTGCGACGATGTACGCTGGCTCTCAGGTGGTCCACGGCTGGTCCCGCTTACATCACTCCTTGGCGACCGTAAGGTTTCTGTAGGTGATTCTATAGGTTACGGTGAAGATGCCTCAGGGGGTGGCAGGAATAATAAGATTAGGGGATAGCGGTCTAACGGTGGACACTTGGGAACGATTTAGCAATTTGCGAAATAAGCGAACGAGTGTAAATAAATAGACTGGAAGCTAATTATAGGTTAAAACTCTGGGCTGTAGGCATGGTAAATGTACCGGCCGATAAAGACACTAGAAAAGACGCAGTAAGGAGGGAGAGGAGAAAGAAACAAACAAAAAAAGCAAGAGAAAATTTGCTATGGAAGAGAGCGTTGGGTGCTGAAAGACTGACTGCTCATTTATAGGCAGGACTGGATAATTTTTCCACCTTTGGCCACACGATCACATTATCGTTCTCTAGGAGCACTTGTCGCCCCTGCTGTTGCTTTCGATCCTGCTTGCACTAACGTGGCTAGCTCTGTTTGAGTTTCGAATTCGGGCACGTTTGGTGCCTTCCACAGATTGCCCTTTCTGCCAGATCTACTATACTGATAGGGTATCGAGTCTGGAAGAGTGCGTTTCGAAAGTAAAGCTAAAATCGCTTTAGTAAGTGGATAAAAGGGGAGTTCTGGGCACTATTTTTTAGCTACTTGCGTAAAGCTGAACTGGTAACAGACTTCCTGAGGAGTCGGTGTGCGAGAGAAAAAAAGCCCTATGTTGGAAGTGCCTGTGAAGGCTTAGCATTTAACGGCTATGTGCTATAATTATGTGCGTATACAGGTCGCACGTTGTGTGCTAGTTAGATTTGGGGGTATGAATGCCATTGGATAGGAAATCAGACTCTGATGACGTTTTTGATCCTAAAAGCTTCATACGGATGTATGTATCTAGTTGAAATTAGGGGGATTAATTGAAGAGAAGTGATTAGTACCAGAAGAGGCATGGAACTTTGCGCTCACTTGCAGTATAAGTAGACTACTTAGGCACTGAACGTCGTTAGTGGCTTGTTGAATTAAAACCTGCATTAACCTTCATAAAATTAACATCTACGAAAATATTGTAATGTTAAAAAAGTTATGACACACACAAATAGCAACGAACGTACACATACACACCTCAAGTATGAAAATTATCAAGATTCACAATGGTTAGTATTAACCATTATTGTAAAAACACTGCCTTTGGATAACACGATGTCATATTTTAGAGGTATCGCTACCCTTAGACTTACAGGCAGCCCATATAGTAAAAGGAAGACCCGCTGCTATTGCTACTGTAACAAAGACAACCATCTTAATAGAAGTGGGACAAAATTATTAGTAACTCGATGATTATTTTCTTGTTTCGTCTATGAAAATTCTTTCTTCACTTCTTATCAGCTTTCTTCACTCTGTTTCGCTGGACCGCGAGAACTTTTCACTACTCAGTTTCATTGGGTATAAATTTAGGATCATGTGGAAAAATCTTTCTATCGGAAAGCTTTGCATCGCCTCTGTTAACGCCTACCATCACTTGTATAGTGTGACTACAAATCGCAGTTTGTGCTATTAAAAAGAGCAACAAAGTTTCTTGCATATATTCAACCTCTCGACGGAGGTAGCCCCTAAGCTAGATGGTACCGCCAGGAACATATTTTTGATCTCAGAGAAGTCTCGCGCAAAAGTTGGTTGCGTGAAATGTCAATGCGAAAAGAGTCAAGGAGATATCTAAAGAAAATCGTTTCAAGCTAGGCTAACGTGTGTGTTGCCTAGAGCGAAAAAACTGGCCAAAAAACAGATCAAAAAAACTCACAGGACGCAGGGCTGGCACAACGTTGGCAGTCCTACGATGCGAGCTTGACTACGAATGCTGTTAACACTGTGATGTAACCAATATCTAGCGGTGTTGGTGTTCAGAGAGTAGCGTTATAGTGCACCAAGTCTTATACTACGCTGTATTGTCGCTAACCAACAACTGGCAGCCACAGTAGAAGCTACGGTTCGACGATTTTTATTCTATGTTAACAGGTGCTCTTCTGGTAGCTCGTTCTTCTTCAACTGTAGTACTTGAACACGGTAGAAGTTACGTGGCTTTATTCAGACGTAAAACAAACGGCAGATCTGACGGTAACAGCTGCGCGGTGATCTCGGCGGATCATATTATTAGAGACAGTTAGTAAGTTAGCTGGAACAAGTAAGTACGACGTTGTCTTGGCAAGTCGGTAAAAGAAAGAATGCCGAAAGGAACGTGTTCTCGAAAGTGACAATATCAGCTGAAAAGTATGTCGACGACTGCAATAATGCTGAGGAGATGATACTGGAACAATACTTTCCACGAGAAATAACGAGGGTTTAAGCCCGAAGCGGGGATGCTTTGACTTAAATGAATGCTTAGTTTGCTTACCCGCACAAAGAGCGACGAAAAGTCGTCGAAGGGCTGACGAAAGTCACCAGAATAAAAGTGGCAGGATGTGTATGAGAAAGTAGCGGGACCAAAATCCACTAACCACGGAGCTTCGTTGAGGTATTAAACATTTCCATCAGGCAAATGGATAGTGTCTGCACGAGTGTAACTATAACTAACGATAAGGAGGATTACATGGCCAGAGGTTACAGCCAAAAGATTACAGAATCTGATAAAAAAAATTCTCATTGACAAGCATAACAGGAAACTTCCCAAAGACAGTTTTAGTCGCCGTTGTTCTATTGGTAGGTGGTAACGAGATAATGGTAATTCAGTGGCGCTGTTGTCGGTAGAAGTTTACTCGATGACTGTAGAAATGGTAAGGCACTTCCTCTCTACTACCAGAGGGTTACTAGCTATAGACGGGAAGTTGTTACCTGATTATTTAATTTAAGTCTACTGCTGCTTTGGCAGTGGTACATTCCGCTCCTCAAAAGCTCAACGACCGATGGTAAAACATCCGAGAAAACGGAAAAAGACGAGACGCAGCAAAATAATGGGATTAGCTTAAAGGATTACAACTCTATAGGGGAATAATGCCTTTGCACGTTTAGGCAAAGGCAAACATATCTTGCGTATACGGATATGAGCATGAAAAGATTTCGTAAAAAGTGTTTATGGTTAGCTGAATAAGTTGCTCGCTTTTCTTTTCTTAGGTTATTAGAGGTTTAATTTTGTACTTTCTACTGGTCTGTACGACTCGAGGTGGTGACTATGCATCGACGATGCCCACCGCCGAGCGCCAAAATCTCTGTAACAGTTTCTGCAATCGTTTTTATTATACAATAATGTAACAATTGTTCGCCAATGATTATTTTTTATCGTGCTAATTCTTGCGTCTGGCTGACAATCCACTGGCTATTTTTGCCGAGTTACTTAGGTGTGTTTTTGAAGCTCTCCCTGTAGCACCCGTGTCAGACAAGTCAGCTAATTGCCGCTGGTTGTCGACCACTATCAATTGCAAACGTCGTGCATAAGTTATAAGGCGCTATGTTCTTTCTCTCTTTTTCTTACCCCATGCACGGATCTATGGGATGGAGGCTTAAAATTACTGGCAAGTGACGTCCATTGCAACGTACGTTCCGCAACAACGGTTTTTAGAAGCCTGGCCTACAAATAAAGCGACGTTTGACGACGGGACTATACCGACAAGGATCAAGGCTGGCAACGTAGGCGTTGTATTAACGGAGACGGTTAGATGAGAGGAAACAGCAGATCGGATAAAGAAAGGATGCACTAATCGCAGTAAGAGCTTGCAACAAGCATTTGAGCCCACCCAAATTCGACAAGATCGATGATGCACATGCGTCAGCGTTCTGACCGAATCACTAAGTGATCTGCTATCCTCTGTTTCTCTTATGAGAAGGCAGAGATACGAATGAGACAAGCATTAGCTCTAAGACTGGCTCGACCACTGCACGCTAACTTGACGGTTATTTGTCCAATTACCAAAAGGAACAAGGTCGTGTTGCTTGGGAAGGAACACGTTTTCTGAACAGGTCACACTTGTACTGACATGAACTCAGATATATGTTGTCGCTATTTCCTTAATTACTTCTGAGCAAGCTTGTGGATTAACGGGCGAAGGGAAGACGCGCTGTGGACGGCTGACGTTCGTAAGACGTGAGCGAATGCAATATGGCCGGATTGTGGCTAGGTAGGATAGCAGACGAGCTGCGAAAACCACCGTCACATGTCAAGGCTAGAAGGGTGCTATTAAAAAGGGCTGACCTAGCAGCTTGGCTAAGACGCTGAACGCATGTTTGACAGACTTGATATGCTCGTATTGTTGTCTCTATACGAGTACGATGTGTGAAATTATATCTATTTATGTTTATCTCTCTGTATTGGGTACAGACACCATTTCGGTTGAAGACAAAATACATCTTGAAAATAAACAAACGCTTAGAAGAGTGGGGTAGGGCAATACACAATTTTTCTTTTTTTTTTTTTTAATGCTGATAATGTCTAAACAGTATAGAGGGCCAACTTGGCCTTTTGTGTTCTAATCAGACAGTAGCGCTGCTTTCCTTAATGCTCTTGTGTTATACAATACGCTCGCTCGAGCTATCGAATCCTGCACGGTACTTCGCGCTGAAGCAATACTTGAAGATAGTCAATAGCTAATACGAGGTGCTACCATGAATAAACACCATTATGAATAAAATTGGCGAAACTTTGGAACTGCTCTCGAGTTGATATCAAAACAATTTTTAGACGTTTCTTTCCACTGTCAATGGAGTTGATCCTGTCGAATAGTGGCTTGATAGGAAATGTTTAGGGAGAATTTTTTGTTTAAAATGCATAAGTTCATTGAAAAAAATGGTTTTGAATTCCAATTCCGTAAAGAGTTTTAAAAGTTCTGTTTCTTTTCCGGGGTTGTGCCTTCAGTATGACCTCCAGGGATTGTCAACGACCTTGTCATCGTCCGCGGCCCTTGACAGCCTTAACACGCTGTCTCCTTCTAAGAGGCTGAGACAACGGCTGGATTTCACTTGATCCGACCGCAAACAAGCTTACTATGTTTCAATTTTCCATCTACTGCCGTTGTTGTTGTTCGAGTGTCGATGCTGCTGTAACCACCCCACAGCTCCACCACTACTACCACTACCTCTTTCGGTATATACACTATAGTGTTCTACTGCACTACTGAAAGAGAAAAAGTGAACAGAAATGGGAATACGAATCGGTGGGAGACCTGAGTTATGGCCACCAACGAGCCGCCACCGCTACCCCTCGAAACACCTCCTTGTCGAACTTAGACTATAGCGTCATTCCACCATATATATACTGCGTTTTTTCTCGACGGAGTCTTCGTTTCCTTCTACCTTGGGCACGGTTGTTTCTCTGTTCGAATGAATATTCTTGAGCGCTCTGAGAAATTCGATCACGGACGGCGATGACTCGTTTTCCTGGTCGTTTGCGTATCATACACCTACCGCAAGTGCGAAACCATTTCAATATCTGGACACTTAGACATGACCCCTACTGTATCAGTTCAGCCTATCCAAGGACTTCCTGCCATTGTAGTCGTCAGTCGACGCCGTTGCTGATGCCGTTCAAACACATGACTCAACATTTCCAGTGCTGTCGAATTCGAATGTGTCTGAATTTGTGTGTGTTTATGTATGCGTACGTATTCCCTAACGGGAAAAAAAGGAAGCAATACACGAATAGTTCGTCAGTCCCCATGCCACGCCACCTGCTGAAACAATCCAAGCGAACTGATATTAATATTGGACTAGTTTGCCCCACGCCTGCCTATACACAGCCTGTTCTTCCTAACCAATGTCCGACAGCAGGGGCCCGCCAGCCCTTTCCAGCCGGTGAGCAATGACAGGGCAATGACTTTTAAAGGTATGTTCTTTTTTTGCTAAATGCAGAAATCTATGAGGCATGCCGCGATAACGAGACTTAACCGTGGTCGAGGCTGGCACGCTACAGCAGATATAATCGTAACTGATAGCAGAAAGCGCTCAATGCGGTTAAAGTTTACTAATGGAAAACATGGACACTTTGGTCGGCACGTTTCGGTCCATAGCGTGAACTTCATGTTCAGCGATAACGCTTGATGAATAATAATAAATCTATCCTATAGAAGTCTACAAAAACAATCATCCACGGAAGAACAGCAAATACGAAATCACAATACAGTTACGCCCTTTGTGTAAGAGCCTTCATCGAAAAAAAAATACTCTCAAACATCGAAAATTATTCCCGCCGATGCCCATGCCGATACGCTAGCCTCACTGAGAAGGAAAGGCCCGATCTGAACGCTCTGCGTCTATTTCACTGCTAGTCAAGCTTATATCGTTGTATAACGCGTATCTCTTCTATCAAAACTTATCGCAGTGTTAATTTGTGATACACTAAAATAGCTCTACCGGTAACATTAGACATAATCATCACCGATTTAAGAGAATCAATATTAAATGATTCAGTCCACATGTAATTGCTTAACTTATCCGTTTTGCATGTTAAAGGTACTTTAAAGTAAAGAGCCATTGGTGCTACTTGGACAGAAGAAGAACGTCATCTTATAATGACTATTTGGCGTTTTTGGCATAAGCGCCTATTTAAGTTTTCCGAGTTCAGTGTGTACCAGAGACATTCCATTCGTTAAGTTTTCCAATTTTATGTCAATACTGCTAATCCAGTATATGTATTGCCTATAGTAATTCCTGCAATGGAGCTTAATTTTTGCTTTTGGCCGATTTGACATCTGTCAATGGCGGCCGTATTTGAACATCGGATAGCCGGCGACAGTGTCAACAAAATGGGCAAAATGACCTCTCTACTGAGGCTTTGCGAGAATGAACCAGCCTGACAGGCTTGAACTTATGAAAATCGTTCCAATGTCCGACTAAGGTCAACTCAAATCGGATAAAAGGGAATTTTTTGACCATTATTTAGATAGTTCAATTTCAATCCTTAGGCAAACATGGCCGTTTCTTCTTAAATCAACCTCGACCCTAGAACATGCATGGCATATTTGGTCCCTATAGAATTAATTTTTGCTTTTTTTTTACAACCTAACCAATGAGTTCGTGCTATGCGAAAATTAAGTCATGGCCGTAATGTTAATTGGATAGAATTTACTGGTGTAGCCCCTTTTTTGTTTTTTATTTTCGAACCACACATAACGTCTCTGCGGGCTTCACATCAACACGCTCTGCGCCTTACGCTCAGCATTCGTTTTCCTGGTCGAAGCACCACGCTCGGTGCATTACCTCTAGAAAGGGTCTAGGTGAAAGAGATCAATTGAGCATACAGTAGGTTGGCCGCAATCGTGGCGATGACGGCAAAAGGGGAGGCCGCCGCTGTGCGGAATAGAACAAAGTGGTGGCCGTTTTACGCGTGAGCCCCCGCTACCGCCACCTCCTGTTGAAGCTCTCATGACTGTGGCTTAACTAGCCCCTGGCCTGCGCACTCTGTGTCGTATACGTGTGTGTGAGGACGAACCGAAGGCGACTGGGGAAACAGCCGAGAAACAACTAGAAGAGGAACTAATCTGCGAACGTTACGGAGATGCGGAGTTTCCGCGCATAGTAAAGCGGTGTTCTCTAAGTCGAACGTATGGAAAGACCAAGTGGATCTACGCGATAGCTACTGGCTGGTTGGTTGGTTAACAAAAATGGCTGCTGTGCCCTGCTCTAGAGTGCATTACAAGACATTACGTGAAAAGCGAAAGAAATACGGCCCTAGGGCCGCCGACTGAGGCACGCGAGTTTAGGGTATGTGTAGATGTTTCGTGCTTATGGTGCACCGAGCATACTGGATGTATTGATGTGCTAGCTGTTACTGATTAACGACTTCATAGGGTAATGTTAGGTACATTACGCGATTGATAATGATTGATAGACATCGAAATGCTGACGCAGGCGATATATTTTCGTACAAATAGCTGCAATTCGATGGCATACTCAGGTTCATCGTACTTATCAAATTCGAGGTTATAGCTGAAGTGACAAATAAATCTAAAAATAGCATGCGTTCGAGTAATAATAATACTACTACTGTTTGGTACATATTATGCACTAGAGATCGACTAGTGAAGCTGCCCGGGAGACACTGAAGGGAGTTAATTTTTCAACGTTATCATTGTTCACGCATGGAAAGAGACAAAAAAAAGAATACTAAAACTAGAACTTACCGCTTCCAACATGACAGCAGTCATATGTTACACTGTTGAATGGGCGAGACACACAAATCGGAGGACTAGCAGTGTTAGAAATTCGGAGTGTTTGTTTAGAAAGGCCTTGATTTAACCTAAAAGGTCTACCTGTTGGAAGCAAACTCCCGTAGCGTAAATATACTCCCCATCACGATGTATTGCGCGTTCTCTCATCGATAGCTATCCAAGGGCATACGGTTATACTTTCGTTGCTCTCGTTGCGTAACCTAGAAAGCAGTAAATAGAGACAACATATATACTTTTTTTGTTAGAATGAAAAAATCGGAAGTATGCAACAGCGTAAACCTGTTGAAAGACACGAAGCCAGATACATCTCAGTCATTTGCCGTACTACTGACTAAGCAGCATATAACAAAATGAGCCCCACTAATATCGCTATAATTTGTACGCAAGTCTTCCATTACTAATTCTTTACGTATCGTGAAAAAAACTAAACTGTTGGTTGGAAACTAACCAAGATGCAAGCCTGCCGCAGGACTTTACATTCTGCTTGCAGCTGGCAGTTATGTTTAAATACTCTTGCAAACTAAATTCAGATACTTTTTGCCGTTTCCCATTTGTGAGATTACATAATTTCGGTTTGACCTGGTGCCGATGATTACGCAAGAGTGCAGATGCCAATATTGCTCCGCTCATAGGCGTGAAAAAACACATGGGCACATTTCGTCAATTACCGCTGTCCCGGATCGCTTCCCAGCCGTAGTCCGTCATTGGCTCACTGTTGTCACAGCTGAATGATATACTGCCATCTGCCTAACCGATAGCCGTAAAGATTCCGAATCAAATAGTCCATCGGGAAGTAAGCCAACTCGGCAATATAATTAAACTGGAGACATTAGCGTCGAGCGTGAGCTTTATGCCTATACTGCCAGCGAATTGCGGAGGAGCTAAGCTGTTACTCTAAAAATTGATTGAACCATCGCAACGTTCTATTTTATTTATTGTTACATACCTTAAGTGTGTGCGCTATTATTGCGATAAGTTGCACTTAGAATGCCGGATAAATTCTACAGTTTGCGTAGAAGCAGCCTCCAGAGACAGGGATTATGAAAGCTCTCAGTGACAGAGTCATTGAAGGACCAAAAAGGTCTTTTTTCGCCTGTTAGTTAGCATTTTCATACGCTACAATATGTTTCACTAGAATAGACTGTAGATTGTCGATGCCTGTACACATGCCACCTTTGCGCCATTTATTGTTCGTTTAGATAAAAATATGCCTTTCATTTTACGCGGTAATACTGCATCAGCCGTACTTTCCGATAAATGCTCAAGAAAAATAGAATTTAATTACTGCTTATTGCCAAAAAATCCTTTACGAAGATTTGAATGCGTATTTCCTTTAGGATTTTTCCAAAAAATATCGCTTTTTTAAATTTAGGTTGTAGAGGGTAGAAACAGTATCGTAACCATTAACAATAGACGAACTCGAACTGTGAGCGTTTGTTTCTTGCTTCAGGTAGTTTCTTTCTGATCCGACCTTTGGTGCGCGCATAAGAAATAGTCCGGATGGCCGATGTCAGTTTGGGATGGCGAACGAGGAATTTTCGAGATTGTCCTTGCACTGCCTGAGGGCAACAGCTTGTTACAGGGCTGGTTTTAGACTGGCACAGATATGCCCTAAAAGCTTGTCTTCCTTGAGCGGAACATATCGCATAGCATCTCATAAATCCATAGAACCTATGTGAGCGAACGAAAAAATAATGCGCATTAGTCTTAATTTAAATGGCGCGTTGCATCAATTAAGGCATTGATACGAATCACTGAAAAAGAAAAACATAATTCGTGTTAAATTATATCTTGTCCTAACCCAGCACACTTTGTCCTTCAACGAAAATATTAGCTTGTTGTTCCTCGGCATCTTTTCTTTCTCTTCTTTTTCCAGTAGTGAGAAAGAATGGGGGCAGGGAAGCGAAAACGGGAATGGGAGAGGAGGGAAAGCATTCACATGGGCCCTCGATCTCTATCGTGCAAATAGAACGGTAGCCAAAATTCGATGAAGCAGGTACGGCAAGACAGCTGATAGAATATATACGGAAATCCCTTTGTATCGGTGATGTAGCAGAAGAAAAGGGATACTAGTTTGATTACTGAGCGATTCCTTCGAACCGGTCAAATAGCGTCATACCAGCGGGCGAGCGAGTGAATTGAATTGTTAGGTCCGAAGCGTCTTCCACATCTGGTCATTCAAGAACTCAGCTGTTTGTTTAGTTCCGTCCTGGCTAGGGCTGCTCGGTGATGATGTTGGTATTGCTGTTGCAATGCCGCGCTTGGACGATAAAACGTCCCGTAGGGAAACCTCGTTGGCGAAAGGTAACTAACGGAATAGAGCGAAAAAATGACCGAAGTAAAAGGCAGGAAAGATAGTCTAGTATGGCCATCTTACTGTATGCATGGATGAAGTTGCGTACGGCTTGCTCGAAAGCCAAGCTGCGCCCAGCTGAGATCACATAACTCAAACGGGGCCCCGGCCTGGATTGATGCGGAATGAGGAAACCGACAACTAAGCGTCCATTTCATATAGCGAAGGAGCAATCAGCTTCCAACATTGCTGAAGGGTATTGCTCTTTACGTGCTTATTATAACTAGCCTACTGGGCCGAAGCCTTTTCTATGAAAGAAAAGCGAACTCGAGTGCAACTATTACCGCTAACGCTGGTGGCGGCAACCTCCTCTGTTTTGCCGCCTTCAGCTTCGCCATGTCGAGCCCAGAGCGTCTCGGCAACGGGATAGCACCGTAGAATAGATAAGTGAGTGTGAGCTTTGAAAGGAGTGTATGTGTATAAATCGATGGGTACAATTTTCACGTGCGGCTTATGAGCGCGCGCTGGAGTGCTATTCAAGTATATGGGTGAAGGCTTATATACACTGCGCGGAGTCGTCTTTATGGAGGCTTCTAGCTTACGTACATCTCTCCTATTGTGCCTCCGAAAGAGACTGAGGCAAATGGTGCTGCAACATCTAAAAAGCTCAGAGGGACAGAACAAAAATCCGCATTTGGAAGGTTACGCTTTAAAAGCGCTTCTCACTCGACCTCAATCAAGGCATAATGCTTAGAACGAAGAAGTATATGGGGCGACACAGACAAAAAATATAGTTATTGGCTGAAATTGGTCATATGCGTGAAAAGGCTAATAATTTAATGCGGAGTTAAAGACTAAAAGCTATTTACAAACGCTTATAAGGTAAAGGCATCATTACACCAAGGTGGCAATATTCGCACGATAAAAAATGAATATATATATCTAATTTTTCCTAAAGTTCTAGGGGGTGTAGTCAAACTAGTACCAGTTGGTGGTGAAATATATAACACATTTGCATTTATAAGAACCGAGCATTTTACGGGGATTTAGTAGAGATGCGCTAGACTTTCATTTCATTTTCATATCGTGTATAATCTATAGACGAAAAATCAATCTCGAGCCAACTAATAATTAAAATTTAAATGATTAATGAGTAATTAAAATTTAAATGATTTTTTGGTTCGTTAGAAATTCGGCATACTCAAAACTGACTTAATCCACAAAGACATAGGGAGACCGTTATCTTTGAGGCATCAGCGATCTAAACAGTTAAGAGCCCTTCCTTTTCATTAGCAACCTAACCGTGTTATAATTAGATGAGACCTAGTGATGATATGGCAACGGTTTTTTTCGGCGGAGCTTTTGAACCACGGTAAATATATGCAGTGTCAATTAGTGATTGCATTATCAGGTATGGAGTAGGTGTTTGTGAAAAGGACATCTTCTGCGATCCAACAGGTTTGAAATGTAAAAGGGAACGGGACAGCGGACCCTTGACGTTTATAGCTAAACGACTTTTTTTCCTATGAAACAGATTTCCTAGTCCAACATGGTGTGCGTCGTAGCACGTATGGTCTACCCCAGTCGGCAGAGAGTTGACCTCGAAAACAACGATCGCAACATATGTGCACAAACAGGTCACAATGAACAAGAGTGCAATGAGGGATTTGGCCTAGGCTAGGATCATGGACCTCGAGAAGCATTTTTGAAACGAACCGTGAAAATACGGGCTGGGCTAAGTCGCTGTAGGCATTACTTCAACGCAAAAAGCTACAGTACATAATTGTGTGTGAGCAAGTACAAATTTTCATACGTTTATCTAAAGCATACCTCTTTTTATTTTTTTTTTCTATTTTTAGAAAGGGAATGTATTTGATTTTAAAAAGAGAATACAAAAACATTTTTCTTTAGAATCATCTTAATCAGACACAAGCAAAATGATTAAATCCAACCGATATGTACGAAAAAATGTTGTAAAATTGAGAACTCGCAACCCGCCGTCGATGAGTTTATACTTCACATCAATCCGTACAAAGCTCGTCATTTATAAGCCTACTCGCCCTCATCTCTGTGAGTTTAACCGTCATTCTAAGCTTTGAAGCTACAATTACATTTTAATTTTATTTTTTCTTCATGCTACTGCACTGAAGGGCCACTGCGATGCGCATGCTTTCGCTTGTTGGAAATAGCAGTAGCCATGATAGAGAAGCAACGGCAACAGCGTATGTAAGCTACCTGACATTAATAAGCATGTCTTGTCCGTTTGTCCTTTCTAGTGACTCTGTCTAATTCGTGGCTTTTAGAAAAAAAAGATTCCCTAATTAAAACCATCCAAGTCACGTTAAAGGTCTCTAAAGCTAATATTTTTAATGTATATCTCAAATATAGGCCGCATATTTTTTGACGTCGATGAGCATGATATATGAGTTTTATACTTAGTAAACGGAAAGCACGGCATCAGAAAATCGGCTCTTCTTCAAACTTGTCTCATCTCCATACTTTCCTCGCTAATACGCCAGTTGTAGAAGGAGATAGAAAGTGCTGGGCAGAAAGCAAAAAAATACGGAAAGAAAGGGAAGATCTAGCATCGAGGGTATTCTTTGCTTCTCAAGCCCCACGTTTGGTTCCCTTCTGCTGCACGCCTTTTGGCACTGTACGTTCAGCAAAAAAAAACGAGCCCGTGCACTAACTTTAGGCTGCAGTAAGAGAACGAAATTACCACGAACGTATGATTTGCAACCTTCTACTTCCTGCAAAGACCAGCTTATACGGCTTGCTCTTGCGAAGGATCTTTATGGTCCGCTCATCTACGTAGCTTGTTCTGCAATTCATGCAGTCGTTTGCGCATTCTGCATGCTGACAGGCTTTAAGCTCTACCTAGTTTGGCAGTAGTGGTCTTGGACATGGTGGAGTTTTCGTTCCTTGGAGCTGTTTTCTACGAATGACCAATGATCGGAAAACCGACATTTCAATGTCGATTTCAATTTCAAAACAGCCAGTGGTCAGGGAGAGCTCCCGCTTTAGGAATGAGGATGGACGACGGCTGGACGCTGATGTCGAGAGCGCTACCCGCCCCCCTGTGAGTGTAACTGCCCTTTTTTTACTGTGTTAGAAAGCAAGGTGTTCAATAACACTTGGTGGCCAGTAGGCAGTCCCGTCGCAGGAGCGGGAACATATGACTCGCCATTTATTGGCGAAAATGTTTCAAGCCGTCCATGGCCGCATGGCATTTTTTCATATTTTTCCCTTATCAGCACTCAGTCAGTGTTCACTTTCCGTCTGCCTACTCAGCACTCATCTTCCGTTCGATGTCGACGGAGCCGAAAACACCCTTATGACGGAAAAGGAACAGGGACCGATGCTTTCTCTTTTTCGTTACCGGCGTCCTCCTGTTCCACCCTCCTTATTTAGAAACAAAAGTGAACGAAAAAAAGTTAACGGACGACGAGTAGTTAGGGCTTCATATAGGGTGAAGGGTGACGCACCGCTACTGGTGAATGATGGTCTCCTTGTGAAGGTAAACGACGTGACATAAGTATGACTCATGAAGGCACCCTCTTGGGCTTTCTCTGTTACACCACCGACCACTGGGACAGTTATGGTGACGGCGTTGTTAAAGTTCACAAGGGTGGTATATGGTGAAAGGGTTGTTTAAAGGTTGCTTAGGGGTTCTAATTTGTGTAATTATTTAAGGATTTGGCCACAGATAATCTGAGATTTAGGGCACATGAGTTACATTGTCGCGTTTCCCTGATCTGCGATGCCTTTACATAAAAATCATAGCATGTAATGAATCAAGCACATCATGACGTTCGCCGGAATAACTTATGGCTTGTACATACATGCGGCGATCCGATTACTCTGATCCCACTTCATATTATTATCTTTTAAAAAAAGAAAGTTATCTGGTACAATCTCCCTCATAATTCCACCGATTTTACCATTTTATACCTGCAGGAGGTGAGTTCGGAGTTAATAATACCTGATCGAATGCAAGTTTCCTGTTGTCGCTCTGAGGTAATGAGGTAACAGGATTATTTTTTCAGTGTGTGTTTGTACGTGTTGAAATGGCCAGATCGAGTCACGAAGTCTGCGTGCGTTCGCTAGTTTTGTCGGCCTTTGACGCTTCACTTCCTGGCTGTTGGTCTCCCGGGAATAATTTAGTTAATAATAGCAGACGTCTGTCTTTGCAGGCTTGATGAGGCCCTCAATGTTCGACAGTAAGAGCTTTGCCTGGACCAAAAAGTGCCAGTGCCTGCCCATCCTTCGAAGCCTATACTATTCGGCCCCCAAGAGCCGCGCAAAGGATTATTCCATTTTTACTCCTATTTCGATCCGCGTTCACTTGCACAAATCACACCAGCCGAAGCGCCTTCTCTGGTCGAGCGATGGAGCGAAGGTTGACCCTGATTTGCTAAGCTCAACTGAAACTGCTATCATTCGTAGACAATGGTACGCCCATTGCTGCTTGTATGACTATTTACACGATATATTTACGATGTATCATCACAAGATAGCCATGAGTAAGTATTCGAGAAACAGGGGGCATACTTTTTTACCAAGTTAGCTTTTGCTATCGACTATTACCGGTGTTAGCAGTGGAGATGATACGGAACGATACGTGGGCTTTTAATGAATATGCGTCGCTAGTGTTCCCAGCTGCTGCATACGGAAAAGCAATTGTTAAATCTCGGCCCCCCGCAATTGTACCCGGACCGCATTCCGCTCCATGTTACCGCCAACGTTATCAGTATGATTCATTGAGACGAAAAGAACAGATTCAATATATATATATACACGCTACCTTATGGCAGCCTAATAGACTTCCAGCCTCTTCGAAGAGGCCACAGCCAGTTTCCATATTCTTATTGCTTTTTCGGTCACCTATCCGCAGATAGTCTTGAACGATTGTTTCATTCAACGACATGTGAATGAGTTTAAGACCCACCCAGAGTTTCTACGCGATACACGTTGGAGAGACGTGTGGAGTTTAAACGTATGATTTAGATAAAAGTCTGCACGCGATGACGCAATGCCATCTTTATGATTTCATGTTACTTGTTTTCGGTCTTACGTTGATCGTAACGTCAATATTTTTGGTGTTGCTCCCGGCACTTTTGTGACTCTCTTTGTGTGAATGGCTCACTTCGCTAGAGGTCATATGATCCTCTTGGAGCTCCTGCTAGCTTCTTTATGGGTTATCACTGCTTCTATTAAGTGATTGACTATCCATGTAAAAGCGTTCGCTTAGTGATCAGCTGACGGAGCAGTGGATTACAAACGAGCTATCTACACACACGCCACTAATAACATGTGCAAAAAACTATTATTTTTCGTCTACAAATTCAAACACACACGCACATACTTTTGTCCTTGGACAATCTTGTACAACTTCACTGCGTCTCAGTTAGTCGAACAAGTGATATTTGCCATATTGGCTATCGTTGGATGCTCTTACCTACGACTAGCATTAATTAAGGCTTACATGCAGCTAGAAATCCCGAAAGCAGCATGATCGACCTTGTTTGCGTCGAATTCATTCACAATCTGGGCAGTTATCCACAACCCTGTCCATAATGTCTGTCACTCTTTTCATTTAGGTAGATACCTTTAAGTCTCAGAAGTGTACCCGGTGTCTTTTGACACGCAGCCAAAGACCTCGATCTTGGTATCGGGATTGGTCTTGCCGATGACAAAAGACATAAATACGATAGGACAGAGAATACTGCGCGGGAGCAAATCCTAGACGATAGCAGAACCGAGCTACCTCTATATTATGACAGTTTCCCTTCATAGAATAACAGGCGACATATCAGGACAAAGGTGCCATGGGCAAATAATTGGCAAACCAAAGACCTCGGGATAAACTGGATAAAGTGGGAAAAATAGAACAACCGAGATCAACAGAAAATATTGGTTTGGAATTGGAGCGCGTACTGTCAACACGTACATTGTCCTGTGACCGCATCTATTGTTACAAATGGTGATGTAATTCCAAATGTATCCATCGGTTGCGTAGCGCTTTTATAAATAACTGGCCCGGCGGTTGTAAAAACGACAGAGAATGCAGGGAGTTAGCGTGTAACTTTACCAGACGCTAGCCGTTAGCCACAAACCATTTTCGGTCGGCCGTGAAAAACTTTCTATTTTTATATTTCGTTCACAAAGTCTCGCTTACTCCAAAATACGGCAATACGAAATGTGACAACGCAAAAAGGGAACAGATCCACTGCGGTAAACTCGAACTGCGACGCTGTGAAGTCTAAACGATCTACCTTTGCATCGCGCTACGCGGCCAGCGCATTAGTGACATGTTTCAGCCAATGTCGAAGTTCTGATATTCGCGCCCCCTGAAAAATGCGCGTTGGCGCGAAAAGGGTATGAAGATAAGCGCAAGTTGTACGTTTAAGGTCGTTGGAACACCTCCAAAATGGGCAAACCAGATGCATTTTGCCTCCGGAATTATATTCGCTAAACCTTCTTTCGCGCGCCTTTTACTGTACCCCGCCTCAACAGCTGGTTGGTCGCAGGGCTGTTGTTTCTCTGATACTCTAGGCAACCATGGCAATCGCCTACTATCGAATGAGAATTCATTTCTATTCGACTTACTGCTACAACCTACTGGGGTCCTGCAGCAGTGAAGCTCTGTAAACCACTTTTTGTTGGCCTCATACTGCCAGGGGCTTTTCTTTCTTCATGTTGCGGTTTGAAGTGTTCTAACTGTGCGATGCGGTACCGCCGTTTGGTTCCAATAGATAGATTGGCTTTGCCAAATCAAATGGAGAGATTAAGTTGAGCTGTTGTCGTGTTGTGCTTTAGCCGGCAGAGACAGTGGGGCCTCATTGGTCCTGCCCGTTTCATATGACCGCACCGAGAGCAATCTGGTATTTTGAAACGTTTGAAATGACGTTTGCTCTTAGGAAGGCGTGTTTTTTGTCCAATCTAGCGTCTGGGTTGTGTCTCTTGAATTGTTGTCGTGATAAGTAGTGCGAAATAGGACACAGACAGGCCAGGGACGAATGTACATTTCTGATGGTGGAAAGTACTAGATTTATGACATATATATGTAATATAAAATTAAAAAAGACATGTATACTGATTACTTCTTCCCGCTGACAGACTAATAGAATACAATATGTAATGCAAACGTAACATGCGTTCCTATGTAATGTACGTATTTGTCAGGTGTCGTAGCCTGTAGAATTGAGAAAACAGGTGGCATTTACTGGTATGGTTTTTTAAGAAGCAATTACGTCAGAGGAAGTGAATAATTAGTATTGAACGGTTGAGATGAATATAAACAACAACTTCGTAGCATTATATAAACAAGTGTAAAGTTTTGTAGGTGATACGGTGCCTAGAATTAAAATAGGCCTGTTATTACTGATCAATATTACATATATGCAGTTCTGCTGCACTACCTGCTTTTACATAACAAAACAAAGGCAATTACACATGAGGAAGCGGGACCTTTCTTCATCGATTTCACGCTTGCTACACCAACTGGCGTTCATGATCTGGCCATCGTGCTCGTAAACAGAAAATAATTTAACTTAACCGCATGATCCGTATTGCGTTGCCTTACGTAAAAGTCTCCGGTGCTTATGTTCTGTGTGTTATGTTTCTCATGGAGAATGGGACAAAGTCTGTCAAGGACGCGGCCAGCCAGGAGCCTATTTTTCGTATTTCCAGGATCATATCCCAACCGGCCCTCCTTCGAGTCAACAGCCGGTCCAGTGCCCGGAATACCTCGAGCCACTGAGTACATTCATCTCCTTTCTGCCTTTGTGTTATACTCTAGCCGACGATTCCCAGTTCAAGTCTGGGAAGTAATCGTTGCTTGCTGGGATCTTCAATCCCAAATATCCTTACTCCGGCTAAGTCTCGCTGAAAGCATTTCGAAAGGTAAGTCAAGTGGGTGAAAACGGATAAATGAACTTGGACGACATTACGGCGAAAATTGCCGTCGCATCAAAAGCGGCTTTTGCCGCAGTTGTACTGGCAGCGCTTCTACGGAAACAGTGACGGTCCCCCTTCGGGACACTGGCAAATCTGAGGTGATCCCGATTTAATACTCGTAGATTTACAGAATATACGGCAATTATAGCACTATTAGTGATAATATTGAAATAGTATATCAGGCAATTTGCTTTGGGTGTCTGAACTTCTGTGAACTGTAGCACTGATAGTGGCAGATGCGGAATGCATCTGGCTGTTGGCTGAGAAGGTGGCAACGGCCACGAGATTGGTTTGGCAATGGGAGCCTAAACTAGGGTCGTGTTGAAGGTGCTCAATGAGCCATATACAGCATGAATGTTGCTTGTCAACTAATTTTAGCTAGCGTTGTACAGCGCATATAAAAGAAACGAATTACGCACCGTTCCTTGAACTGACCTAGACCTAGTGTGCTGGACTTATTCTCTGTCTGAACCGATTCCTAGGCAAGGTCATGAATCCGTTTGTGTCTATCTGCTTATCTACGGTTACTGATAGGAATGGTGCTGCTTGTATTCTCATTTGAAACGGATACATTTTTATTTACGGACAATTTATAGATGTGTTGCAGATGTATACCTTACATATATGTAATATGATTGGTAATTGCTATGAATGGCTATATAGATAGCACTGCATTAGCTGAACATGCGCTTGTCATTCAATTGGTTGGTTGATATTTAAACCTGAAATTTATTTTTACCGCATTATGTTTACCGCATATATATCGCACAAATGTGGGTCGTAAAATTGTCTTATGATATCCTCCCCAATTTAGCGGTACGGCAATATCCGAAAGTAATGGGCAATGCGGCCCATGTGCATACACATGTAAATACTACGGTAATAGCTAACGTGCCGTAAGAGCTGGAGATGACTAAGAACAGTAAAGCCTTAGATAATTACTTGACCAGCCTTCTCATTATCTATTGACATAAGTATCAGCACAAATCGAACCTCCAGCTGTTCGCTTTCTCCCTTCGCCTGCCTCCCCTTGACCGAGTCGTATGTATCGTACCTGCTGTTACGAGTATTAGCAGTACTACGGGACGAAGTGTTAGAAGAGATTTTGGCTGTCTCGCTACCGAGTAAATGAGGAGGGTTGCTTAGCAATGTACGCTGAATCATATGCTAGCAGGAACCGCACTGGCAGCAACAAGGAAAAGCTTATCACACTTATCAACAACGACGACCGACTGTATTGTTTAACCCGTTGATGAGTCGTCCGTGGGTGAAATCATTGGGGGTAAAAGCATCCCAGCGCAACGTCGACTGCGGAAATCGGCTGTAATTTATTGCCCCGTTGTTGCTCTGACAGTGCATCTTGGAGCGATAGCTGAGTTAATTATCTGAAAATTACCTGATTCAGTAATTTTCATTCGCAGGACAATGCTAAATGTTTACGTACAACTTTTTCGAAGGAAATTTAGCGTGTATAGCATTTTGCATTGTTAGAAAAAAGACGGTGTATGGAAGGTGCTTGCTGGGTTTTCAGTGTTGTACGATCGCGTGGGGTACTGAAACTTTATTTGAGCTGAACCTAATTAAGACAGATGGCAGCAATGGGAAAAAGACGGAAATTTCATAAGCGGATTCAAAAAAGATCACAAATGTCGGATCCTCTTTTGGGCTGTTTCCAAGATCACAAACTGCGCGATATGTTGATAATTATCAGCAACATTTTGCCGACAACTACCCCAGTTGTCATCCAGTAGGCGTCATGAACGCCTTTGTCATCATTTGTGGATGTTTGTTTTTGCTATTACTCAAAGATAAAGTGAAATAATATATAACAAATGTGAAATTTACAGAATCCTTTATCTTAATGTTAGAATAAATGCTGGGTAACCAAAGTATTTTACATTGTCAATCAGAAATTGGGTCTGTTCGTGTGAAATACACAAATGTTATTTACATCGTATCGATAAGTGATAGACAGTCGCACCGAGCTGACACTTACTCGTTGAAAACAGAGTACGTTACCAGAAGATTTAGAAGTATTTAAGTGTAAGCCCCTAAAAGTAAATAAAGCCATGTGCGTACATAAATCATAATTATCCCTATAGCTGCTCCCACAGCCCAGGAATCGCTGACTGAGAGATTAATTGCTGTTGCATAGTAGTATGGCCGTGCAGATAAGTCGAGCAAGATCCTCCTCGATTACATCCCTGATGGAAATAAGTCGATACGATGCGTAAGAAAAGAGAGAATACCAGAGACTTGATCACGTAGAAATTAAAGTTAAGAGTACGATAACGGAAAGAGTCAAACAGGAACGAAAAAAATGCGCCCGATAGATGCGTGTGTGAAACAGGGAGAGAAGAAGGAAATAAACATAACAAAAAAGGCGATCTCGTAGATGTCGGTTGCCTTGCCTATTTCAAGCGGTAAGATCAGTAGTGTACGTCGCTGCGAACCCAGGTAACGTGAATATGGCCACTGTGGTGGCCATATGATGGTAGCAAGGCCGTCCTCTTCTCCTGTGTGAAGTCTCGCTATGGGCAAATATAGGACAGAGCTCGTAGAATAGCCGTTGGGGTTCGTCCCACAGCAAGTTGCGCATATGGGAGCCTAGCCACCACTGGTGACTTCTGCCAGAGGCTGGATCCCATAGCAATTGTAGAGCTGCCGTAGTCAGCATTTAGCGACTACGGCGATCCCGAGTTCTCGTTTCGCGTCTGCTGCTTATGGCCCATTTCGTGCCACAGCGAAAATTGCCAAAAGTGACCACAGCTGTGCGGGCCAAAAATAAATGATGCTTATATGAAAGGGAGAGATCAAAGTGTCGTAATGGGGCTGACGCCTGCATGCAAGCATGCCCGTAACACTACACAGCTGCGTCGCACACGTTCATGAGATGCGAGACCTTATGTGAAACAACGGGTTGACTGGACGCTGAATTGAGGCATAGCGCTGAAAACTTAGTAGGTTGCAAAGCAAGTAAGTTGTCATTAGGCGCCCCGTGACTTTTGTTATACAGTTCTTTAAGTACAGCAATAAGTTGAACAGAGTAAACGTCCATCTATGTAAAGCCGCTGGTACCATGACAGAAAAGGAAATGTTGTGCTGACCTTCTCTAATGAACTGTGAATGTTTATAGCTTTGTTCTCTGTTCATTTCAGCTTTATCCCAATTCCCATCCGCAGACCTATTGAACTCCGTCGATGTCCTTCGTCAATACCCATGACTAGCGTCTCACGTCCCGCTGAGCACCGGGGACATCGGAACCACGGCAAGAAGAGCAGTAAGCAGATGCCAAAAGAAAAAAACAACCAATTACGTCAAGAATTAAATTACTAAACTGCACCGTAATACATCATTAGCAATATTATCGACAATATCAACTGACGTTCATGTCCGTATCCACAGAGCGTAAGCAGAAACGGGTATCGTAGTATTCAAGCTTGTGAAGATTCAAAATTCAACTCCTATCAGAGCCATACCAACGAAAATCACTAGCAAGCGAACAAAATCTCGAAAATAGCTATTTGACCAGATAAATTTAGCCAACATAGCATTACTCATCTCAGCACGCAACCACTTGATTATTAGAAAAAGTAACAAATCGGCACGACCCATTATCGTAATCAGTGTTAGATGATAACAGCAGCAGCAACAGTAACACCATCATAAACATCAGCAATGTCACAATCGCTCTCGCAGGCATCATCGCTAGGTCGGGGCTAATCCTTTATCTCGTAACGATTTTCTTCGTATAATTACTTCATAGCCATCGTCGAGCCGATAGCCCGGCCAAACGTCAACACTCCAAGCGTAGACAATCATCGTTGTGCATTTCCATACGGGCTCACAGTGAGACGTCTTCATTTTCGTCTGTTACGTGACAACGGGTACAAGCAATAAAACAGCAATAGCATCGCACCGAACCATCATCGTTGGCGCCGATTGCGGCTTAATCGTTCTTCAAGTGGTTCCTTTTTAACCGTGCCTGTCGTTCAACTACGTCGAGCACCGACGTAACAACAATACCTTCACGTTGTGTCGGCGTGATTCCAGCAACCGTGCAAGCTTTTCGATTCGAATGCGATAACACGTGACAAATAGAGGCCGGTGTCTCGAAAGAAAGTGGGACCAGTTGAAGATGGCTGCAGGAAGGACAAGAATCATACCGACGCAACTTCCCTAAGCGGCGCTGTGAGGGCGTCCCGTCGGCCGAATCCCGTCGTGGGAGCGGGGTAGGACCAGAACGGGCCGCGCGCGGTGCTCAACATCAACATTTTGTTCGAAGGATTTTCAAAACATCACCAGCCAAAGCGGACTCGTTGCAACACAGAGTAATATGCGACTTGCATCTGTCGTTGTATATCTGACAGTGAGATCTCAACGACGCAAAAAGGCCAGAGGAAGAGAATACAACGACGTTGACGGATAACTGTATAACACATACGGGAATACTAGACCAAGAGGATGAAAGAGACAACGTCTGATAGAAGAAAATTGCACCAGACATAAGGGGAACCTGAGACTGAGAGCAAGGAAAAGGTCAGAGCGCTAAAGGAGTCAATTAAGTTGGACGGAAAAAGCTGACATAAACATTGCAAAATTGAAAACCATTAAAAAAAGATAAGAGGACAATTAAATCATATAAATAACAACACATCATCCATTATTATCCAGCGATTAATAATAGTTTCTACGACAAAAGGCACAGTGACATCTGTTCATCAGCATGCTGCATCACATGATCAAACGGGAGGATTCGAACTCTTCAATCGGGTCCTCCTCCACACCTCCGCCAATGCTGTCGGCGTACTCAGAAGCCGCAACGGCGCTGTACAACAATGTCGTCAAGAGGTCCATCTCGCCCAATCAGGAAGAGCACATGAGCTTCATCAGCGAATTCGTAAGTTGGCTTCTGTATTTGGTAGGCATTAAAATTTGGTAACAAGCACGTTCTTCGATTCGTCTGTAGCATTAAGGGATTTTCAGATTAAAAAAAAACACGAAACATTACAATGACGATTTTCAATATGGCAAATATTCTGTATGTTTTAGTTAGTTAGCTATACAAAGTGCTAAATAGTGATTCGCCTTTAGTGAATATGATTTGAAATTTTTGGAGATATCGAAACATCAATTACTTTGTCGACGTAGCAAGATAAGATTCGCCCCTCATTTCTAGTCTCTCGAGATGCCTCTTATCTGGAGCGTGTGCCCTTGCGATAGTTCAGGAGTATCGCGTTTGGCGATTAATTAATCCAAAGGACGCTTCTTTTTCGAGAGAGAAAAGATCCTGAGCGGAGTAATATTTTACTTCATCAGTAAAAATCCGAGTAATAAAAAGGGCGTGAAGATGGTAATCTTGTCTTATGCTCGGTGCCGCCAAATTGCTTCTCTTAAACCCCAGACTTTGATACGTTCTTGGAGCAATGCTAAAACCGCGCTATAGAAAGAACAGCTGAGAAAAGAGCTTCGGTTAGTTATGAAAGAAGTTTTGGCCAGTATGCGTGCGTTGCATTCACGACGTACGACGTTAGCTCAGAGCGAACCAAATGTTATTTACCGAACTAGATCATCTGTCGTGATGAATGTACCATTTCAAGTGCCGTTCTTTGCCTATATAAGGTCATAATCTCGCGAGCGCTCTTTTAGTTTAGTTCACGTGAGCGCTTCCATGATATTCGACAATATTCATGCGGTCAAATGTAGCTGAAGAGCTAACAACACGATGGCTATTATCTATTATTCAATCACTGAGGAAAGACCTCATTCTAAGTAGAGCAAGTCGTCAAAACGCTGATGAGAGCTGCGTGTACGCACTCGACGAGCACGTGGCGTACACGAGACTGATAGACTCTCCTTTCCCCTGCATCTGTATTGTGCCACCGTGTTACAGTGAAGGCATAACACGCACATGAAGACGGAGCGACATGTACCTACCATCTACAAGAGCGGGTGTCGAAACAATGACCCGTTTAGCCTAGCCTCCCCGCACCCGCTAACGTCTTACCTTCGCTTCAGTCCTTCCCCGTCGCGTCGACTAAGGAGTTATGGAAAGATGATGCTAACGGGATACATTGTTGTGCCGAATGGACGTGCCTCACAATCACTACGTATGGCCCGTCCATATTGCCTGCGAGGCTTCTCAGGAATCACCAGTGCCTTGACGACATAATACTACCTTGACCCTTCCTCCAATACACTGAAGCATTCGTGTGAATGCCGCCTACTTCGATTTACGACTATATTGGGACAGTGGTTGGGACAGTAACGCGTCCTTGTAGGCCGCGTAATCGCACTTGCTTCGTCCAATAGCTAAGGTGTGGGGCAGTTTCATAAAAATAACAAAACAGCTAAAGCACAAGAAGAGGATAAAGTTGTCAATGCCTTTGTGAGAAACTGCAGAATTTAGGACAGGCTATACAGGACGGTAAGACGGCCTGATATGGGGAATTGTTTCGATGGTCGGTTGGCAGGAACGTTGTCGGAGAGCAGAAGGGGTCATAGACGGAGGAGACACGATGTAGGTAAATCAGCAGATTCATCCAGGTCCTTCAGCCGAGTCGACTACATATAGAGAAACAAACTAGCAAAGCGACCTGGATAGATACACGCACTGTTGGCGGTGGGATCACCTAACGACGAAATAGCTGACAGGGCGGAGTTTCTACGGTCCCAGTGGATCTTCCAAGGCCTAAGGAGTGAAAAGAAACAAAGCTTCAGCGATGAAGACTAAGAACGTAATGACGACGCAGCTGACAGATGGTGCGGGCAGTGGTTGTTGGGACACGTGTTATCGCTGCTGGAGAGGCATCTAGCCCGAAAGAACGTACCTGTCGACGAAGTGTGCAGAAGACGAGAAGGGAGGCATCCTTCCTTTGTTCCTAACTAGCGCCAGTAATATTGCCTATCGGTGACACCAACGAATGACGAACAAAAAGAAGATAAAGGAAATGGAAGCAATGAGTTAGCGATTTACTACCAAGCAGAAGAAAAACGAACAGAGATTTCTCGTCAACATTTCGTCTATAACTATCCTAATGTGTCAATGAACATCTTATTGTTGTAAATTAGCGATCCGAGTCTCTTTCCCTAGATAGGCCCTTACGAACTCAATGTAATTAAACACTCTCATATCGACTAGCTCGGCTTGATAAACCGTTGCATCATTTAGCCTTGAGATATTCTGTTCACGCTGCTTTGATTGGTGGGAGCCAAATAATGGTATTTTTTGAGAGACAAACAACGTTGGGTATGGCTAATGGGTTTTGCCAACCTTACTTTTCAAGATTAGATTAAATGTCCATCCACTAGTTAGTGGAACGGGCCGTCGAGTGTTGGAAGTAAAGGATCTAAAAGACCGAAATAACATGAGTAAGGTGCGCACGTCTGCTATTGGGGGCGATAATGACCCTGCCTTCTTCCAGTGGCTGTCTTGATCATTCTTTTTACTCCTGTTTGGTTGTTTTCTGGCAATTGACCACTGAGAGATATGTGATTCGAACCCGAAGAAGGGAGGCAGAAATCGACGGGATGGGCGATTCGATAAAACGGACGCCTGCACGAATCCAATGAAGACGATGAGGACTATTATAGTTCTAGCGAAATATTTTGCCTTCTTGCACACAACCTCTTATTTTGGTTTCATTCATCATATGACATGTGTCATGTCTGTCTGTAGCGATAATCCATGAAGCTAAATGCTGACTCTCTACGATAGTTAACATAAGCCATCTTGCTGCGGTGGCAGGCGCCATCTGAACCATGCCTCTGCCGCTCTTTAGCAAAGGGAAAAGGAAATTGGATCATGATCATTTTATCCATTGAACCGGCAGTCACAACAACGATTTGGGGTACTACATTGAATGTTTTACACGCCAAACTCACGCTGCATCTAGTACTTAGCCTCAGCGCAGGTGAGGGACGTCATCACTTTTGCGTCGGGTCTGTCTCGCGATCTGCATTTCACTGCATTGAAGATTCGTAAAAAAAAGCCGACTGAAAGCAAATGCTACGAAAAGACCTTCAAGCCACCTCAGAACCTTATTTTTGATTCCATTAGCATGCTAGCAACGATGGCTGCTAGTGCTGGCCATAGGTCCACCACTGCAACAAGCTGGTCTGGGCAAAACTCTTTTTGCCTAATTCCTATCGAGAGCTCGGTTTTACCATTGTCTTCGAGGGCCCGCTAGGATCATTCTGATATAATAACGTCAGGTATTTGAATCGTTCGGTTTTGCTCGATTTATGTTGCAGTCTGCCACGTTCTCCTAATCTGTAGCCAATAATGAACAAGTGATTTGATGGGCAGCTGGTTCTTCCCTAAAGCGATACGTGGGTTCATGGAAGATAAAGACTGAGAGCAAGTCACGTTAAACGTAGAAAGCTTACTCCAATCACATGGCTCTAAGGGAATTGATAGCACTTTAAACGAAATGATCTCTCAGTTATTTTGATTGTGTTGCAAGATTACGATATGCTTCGTTTAAAAAATTCGAAACATCAAGTGTAATTATATATGAAGACAATCTATTGTTGCTATATGGTATATAGTACTGCTGTATATATATAGAACCTACTTTTCTAGTATTTTGACGGATATGATTTGAAATTTGAGGTGCCGGACGACTTCTGCCCCATGCTGTGTATGCATGTTTTATTGAAATTCTTATTGCAGACTATTGTGTACGATTCATCCTCCAAAGCAGATAATTAATTCTATAAAATTACGCTAGCTCTGCTTCTAGGCTAGACTACGACGTTTTTGTTGAGCGTAGCCAGCACCCAGCTATAAGGCATTTATGACCGTAGGCTACAACGGCCTTAAGCTGCTCGAAGGCATCCATTTCGCCGAGTATCATAGCCAGTAATTTACCGGCAACTTGTAGCAAGGTTTCAACATTAATATTTCTCACTTAATTAGTCAACACGCATATGTATGCTTATTATAGCATACGATATCAACGCTCGTCTAACGCTTTCT
The DNA here is from genome assembly GCF_002532875.2 of Varroa jacobsoni. NCBI lineage: Eukaryota > Metazoa > Arthropoda > Arachnida > Mesostigmata > Varroidae > Varroa > Varroa jacobsoni. The sequence goes on along the minus strand of NW_019212945.1, from coordinate 42,135 downwards.
AGAGCTGGGCCATTCAAAAGTACGTGGAAAAAGTACTGCATGGCCTTCACACATCTATGGCTCACTACATCATTGTGGTCGAGACATTAAAATATTGTATTGGCGGGTCACATGGCATTCGGCTAGTCGTATACAGCTGACGCTTATTAGCCTATATAAAAAGTTGGAAGGAAGAAGCTACTGAGAGGCAAGGATAGATTGTTAGGTGCAGGTACAATACGTGGTACGAGTCTTCATGCGGGGCCTTGTGTTCGAGGCTTTTTGGAATATTAGAGCCTTGCAAAGGGTTCCATAAAATGTCGACAGGTGGACAGGGGCAGCGAATAAATGGTGACACGGTTTCATTCAATCCCAGCGCTGCTTGGCCGTTCTGAACGACACAGAACTTAGCGTCACTCACCAGTTCTACAAACGGGTAAATGCAGTTGTACTAGGGGGTGCCCCTTGCTTTCTAAACGTCGTTCGTATATAGGCAAACAGACGAGCAGGGTTCAATGTAACGAAGACAGGAAACGTGAAATCATTCGTGTGGACCATATATATATGTGTACTACTATATACTATGTATAAGTCGATCAGCATGGTGGTAATTCTCGAAAGGGCATAACAATGCAAAGGAGGCTTTTTGATACAATATTTAGTTGACGATGAAGCATTGTCATCTGTCAAAGGTTCGCCAATTCCAAGTGTCGCTGAACATAACTTCTGTGTGTCAATATACTGTATTACTTTTGTATTGATATTGTAAAAAATTTCTCTCATAAGTTATATGGAATTCATGTCAAGTATATAAAGTTCATTGACACATTGCACAGGTCTAGAAGGGTGTCTGGGACGTGAAGCTGTATATCGTAATTATCCTGTTTATTATAACGAATAATAAAATAAATAAGAAAAACGTCTTTCAGGGGTTGATCAGATAAAGGATAACACACTGTCATGTATTCAAGTATTTCTCCTCACCAGTTCTGAGTGATTTTCCGAGACTATTATTCGTTGGGTCCCTTCAAAACATCATTCGCCCTAGGAGTATAAATCTTCTACTTCAAGTAGGGAAATAACGTCCCGAATGGTGGCTTATATCACATATGTAAAGTGTTTCATAAAAATCCTACAAAAAAATGTCCGTAATGCCCAATTGGTTCACGCATTTAACCCCATATTTAATTGGAAATCGCAATATACCGTCATGCGCACATCAAGCATACGTTAGCTGACCTATTCGACTTCATCTTCGTTTTCGGCAAAACGCTGTGAGCAGCAGCGTCTCGATATCAGGCTACTCTGCTTCAAATCGATAACGGCTTTTTGCTAGAAGCATTCGTTTATAACTTGCGAGCAAGTGTCTAGTTCCTAGCTCTCTGCAGCAGGGGCTGAAACAATAGATTCGGCCGATTACACAAAGTATTTAAGTTATTTGCACCCCGCCTGCGGGTTAGACTCACTTGGGCAAAGCCTATCAACTCAGACCCGTTTGTCTCAGAGATTAAACACTGGCTGGCAGGAGGGATTATAGATCGAGAAAGGTTATTAAAAACCAACCAGAGGGCGATGGGCCTATAAATAATCAGGTGTGGATTTCATGCGCCTCTGCGTCAGTTGGCACAAGGCAAACAGTGCACAACACCACTGGTGGTACTAAAGAGACCCTTACAAAAGTACCTTCGCTAGAGAGAGCTCCTGTTGAGGGGTCCAACTTGTTTTAAGGTGGCTATTATTTTAGTTCAGTTTGGTGGTTCTTGCAGGCCACTCCGAAGAAAAAGTGGATAAGAGAGCCACGGCCAAATATCTCCCAACTGAGCTCTTCCATCTGATGCCAGCGTAGCTAGTTTTAACAGCAGTCCGGTTTTTAGTTGAGGTCTATTCAGTTAAGACCTCGATAAAGCTCCGAACGCCTCTAACAAGAACGCTTATTATAAACACGAAACCTTACCTTTTTTCGAGACACAATGAAGAGCAGAGCCAATTTTCTATGCACAGCGTTTTGAGCACCTTTCAAAACATTTACAAAGACAAATGACGCGCGGAGTTTGCATGTTCGTATTCATACCGCTTAACTTCGGCCTTACGAAAAGTGTACGGCAAATCCGAATTTCACGTCATCCATTGATGGTCGTTCGTCCTCATTCTCTCGTTTCCTGCTTTCCGCTAACATACGGATGCTAGAAGGTACTCAGGTTATTCTCGTTTCTTTCTATCTGCTATCGATTCAGTAGTGTCGATACGGCTCTGAAAGACTTTTTTCTTTTTCTGACCGGAACTCTGGTCCAGCAACGCAGCGGTCGTGGGGCGTAATCACCTTCATCGCCCTTTGCGCGGAAGACGGCGCAGAAATTGCACCAGAGTGGGAGCAGAGATGGCAGATGAGAGTCAGACGTCCATGTATCTGCCTTTATATATTAGCTTCGATCGGCCGAAGTTTTAGAAAAGCTGTTGTTATCTGTCGTTCGACGGCAGGAAATGGAACTGGAGACGGAGGCGTGCCTTTCCTGGTGAGGTTTGTATTAGTGGGAAAATTTGCTAAACAAACGCTTGTAAAAGCTCCGTCCGTCCAGCGGTTCGTCAGTGCGGCACCCCTTTTTTAAGTAACTGGTCGACCTTCGGCATTCACCGACAAAGTCATGGCTGCCGTTTTAGCCAAAAGACCAGCATTAGCTCGTGTCGTTCGACGCTGTCTCATTGACGTCCAGCTTCCTATCTGAATTCCGTTCTTATACCTTTGCGTCGATGACGACGATGGCAGTGGCGTCAAAATCTGTGTAGCTCGCATTCTTCGTTTAGCTCAAGATGCGTTCATGAGGATGAAGGGACTGGCTAAAACCGGCATTATGCATTCTTGTGTGTACCTCAGTTTCTTAGCGTGGCCACAGCCTTAGTAAACTAGTCGGTGGGTATGCGACGACGCTATGTTTACCGCATCGAACCTTGTTCATCAGCGAAGACAGCCAAGACCTTTAGTTCGTTGATTTGCCGGCCGTACATTGTGCGAGATGCTGGCGACAGACAATCCATTGATTGACTTGTTCGTCTTTTCGTATTCGTTGATTTGCTCCTAGGCCAAACTATGTGGCACTCGGTTGTAGATATGGGTGGACGAGATTGCGCTAGACCACGATTCCCCATCGACCACCGATTCCTTTCGCTGTCAAGTCTTATCAGCATTGAGTCCATGGCTTCCGGTCTTCGGCCGAACCTTCAAAGCTACCACCGCCGCCGAACTCGTGTCACTTTATTTAGCCCCGCACGAACGAACATCGTGTGGAGTCTGAACACGTAAAAGTCGACGGGTCAAAAGCTTACGGGGTGGGTCAGTTATCTCACACAACTTGGTCAATCAAGCGGATCGGCTGTGGGTGACAAATAACAGCGAAGGAGATAGCAAGTAAGCGAGCAGCGCTGGCGCTAGAACGTACAAACGTTAGAGGGACGGACAGGAATTCCTGTTAGAGTAACAGTCGGAACACAGAGGAAAAAGGAGATATGAAAACTTTTCCTGCGCGAATACCGCCGGACGCCGCGAACGACGTATGCTACTCCTGCTCCAAAGGACGCGGAGGCAACCTATTTCCTTTTCCGTTGATTCCTATCGTAGTTCATATCTATTTGCTTGCCTTTCTTTCTGTCGGTGTGGATTTTATCCCAAAACGTGCAGTCAGCGGATCCACAACGGTCACATAAAAATCTTTTTAAGAAATTGGCTCTCTTTAATCGGTCCTCATTTCTTTGCAGGTGTACGTGCACGGGTCGGTTGACTTACAGATAAACTTTTTTGCCCGTCGTGCACTTACCTAGACTCCTCGAACCTTGAATTCGACTGCTTCATAATTACACTGCTGTCACTTTAAAAAGATCATATACGAGTGTGTTATAAATTATGTTTGCAATAATTAAAGCGTTTTATATCGCGTCGAACGGAGAATAGATGTAACGCTAGTGGATTGGATCCAAGCTGACAACTTTAACGGAGTCGCACTGTTTTTTTTTTTTATAAGCGTGTCCTATTCACAATGTGTCGTTTTATGTTTACATATCGTCATTCCTTAGTGAAACGTATGAAGATGGTCCTGTTCTACCTATTGATATTATGTATAAGACTCTATGGATAACAGAAAATGCCTACCCATAATATTATACGAATTACAATTAGGAATTCGAAAGTAAAAGTTAACCGTTCCGTTATATAATTGTAAACACAACAAAAACATTCGTCAATACCAGCGTGCTTCTTCGGTTCAAAATGCAATGCGAGAACGCCATGAAATCCCATAACTCATTTCAATAGAGAAATAGAAATGCTCTCTATTGTAAAACTTCTAAAGGTATTATTCTACTACTAAAATCTATCGGAAACGTAACTGTACCCAGTACAGCTGAACTTCCCGTGCTTCTGCTATCTACGTACATGTTACATTATATCTATTTGATTCTACCCATATCTTGAGACGATACGTTAGAACTGTATTAAACGTCGATCTATTTTTGGGCCTACAATGAGTTTATGGGGACTGCTGGTGATGTTGTCCCTGTTACTGTCGCAAATGTCTCAATTGGGGGCATACTGTACCATACATTCGGATGTAACCTCACTGATTGCCTCGAGTGGTTTTCCGCTGATCGGCCGCAAGTAAGCGTAGTAACGGTAAGTAGTGTGTGCCCAGCAGACACAGCACTAAACCATTCGTAACGCCAGCAGCGGCCGTCGCTTGGTACAGCACACTTCAGCCAGAGCCCAGCAGTGCACCAAGATAGTACAAGATTAGTTTGAACCAAAGAACTGATGGCTATTGAGCATACTTACTCAGCAGAGTAGTAATGGTGGTACGTTTATACTAATCAGGGTTGTCGAACTTGGCCGTCATGTCCACTCCTTCGGCAAGAGAACGCAAACTGAAACTGATCACTGTGACTGGAACCATTGTGTCTACTGCAAACTATTTGACGTGAAAAAACGGGATGCAGCGTCGGAAAACATTCAACGTCCAGGTGTTGTCTACTTTGGTTCTCTGCTAGTTGAGCAGTCAGATCGTAGGACTGTGCCGGCAGCGATGGCGGCCTGGAAGAAACTCGTTGTAGAGACGGGCAGCGATGTTCAAGTTAACAAACGTTGCTCTGTTTATCAAATTCTCTCATTGATAATAATTAGCATAGAGAGATTTGTTGGCTCCTATTATCGATGGCCGAGAGAATAGCAGCCTCGAGTCTCGGATCAATGAGTTTGTCCAAAGACGTAGTTGCTAGCTTCTGTGCGTCTCACATGTCTTCTTCGGACGACTACTACTGTCGACTGGCAGGGTAGTCAAGTCGAGTCACAAGGGAACAAGTAATATAAGACGCGAAGGGAGAATTCCCTAGTTTCTCTCTCTCATATTTTGGCTTAGCTTCTAAAAATTAGACTTTTTAAACTGTTGCTGCTACTAGAAGGAAGATTCGAAAAGAAGCCCACACTATCTTCGACTGATTCCGAATTCGTACAAAGAGTTGTTCGAAAATTAGATCAACCTATTTTCGTATAATAGAGATTTACGAAGGCATTTTGGGTTCTGGGTAAGTGATGGGAGTACTTTATTCCATACAAAGTGGTGTATAAATCAAGAAAGACCACAGAGTAAAGGAGTAACAAATACTAAAATATGATAATCGTAATAACTAATTTTCGTTACCTGTCGTCGCTATAAGTCCTCTAGTTATTCTCTCGTCGGCAATTAACCACTGGCTGTTATAGCATCCGATCCGTTTCGTCGTGTTGTCACCATCAGGTGGTTTGAGTATAGGTCGCTGCATCTGTCATCTAATCTTGCTTAAAGGCACCTCACTTGTTTAGAACGGTCCTAACTCTTCTGCGACTTTGGCCGAATCAAGTTTCTTGTAGTAAAACGAATTTCCCGTCGTCTGGCACTAGTGGACGTGCTATGCGTTCGTTCGATGGATATATTTTTATATTCGTTAAAGAATTTCCTCGCCATTTCAGGCCAGAAATCCTTTAAGAGTTATGAAATGTTGAACAAATTATGAAGTTAATTACTATATAAATATGTATAATAGTGAAATTAAAAAGTCATTTCTTATTCAATTGATTGTAAAAGCATTTTAAATATCATGATTACAAAACAAAATTAGGAAAAACTTATTTTTCCTTCAGAAGGACTCAACAAAAAATTTGATTTGGTAATTATAGGGAAAGATGAGCCATTAATATTACTTTTACTAGCTCAATACTGTTTATTGAAATCGTGCTAGCTAAGCTAATTTCTCATGCAAAAAAAAGGAATATAAGCAGTCCCCCTTTGTCGGATGGGTTCGTCCGTCATTATTACTATTAATCCGTCATTCGGCATTCCCGTCCAAACGCAAACAGTGAACCCGAAGGTAAACAAATGTGCTTTCGTCTTCTTAAGAAAGTTAGTTAGCCGATTTTTGTTCAGGTGGTCGAGTAAATCCTCCTTTCCCACTACACTATCGATCCCCTCGTCTACCTCTTTTTGGGGTTGTTGGTTCAAAACTTTGTTTTGGCGCGATTTTGGCACAGGGTCGTCTGTTAACCGCTGGCCTACCTACTGCGCTAACAGTAGCTGAAGTTGAGTCTGCTGCAACTGCGCGTCGTTGTTTTTATTACCGAATTCACTTGAATGATTGCTTGTCTTCTACGTGAAGTCCATTTTAAGATTTCATCATTTTGATGCCTCGCTGTCTGTCAACGTAATCAGCGGTGCGCTGATGTGCTTCACTCCAATATCGTTTTGTGCCCATGTGTAATTACGTGCGAATCTGTATATACGTGTGTGCTTTGGCTTCATCTTAAGTTCTGTCGAACATGAAATTTCATGGATCTTTGAATTTCGGTCGCGTTCACTTTATGTGTGCTTGAAGTAAAATGCTAGAACAGCTGGACGAGAGACGTTCGCCCTTCTCTCAATAGTAAACTGGGCACAGTCATCGTCAAAACCATAAACTGAAGGTTTTATTGGATTACTGGATTTATGGTGGAAGCAGACCTCTGTTACGAAGATAGCGCAGTAAGACGGGCTCTACAGCCGTAAACAACGCTCGCTAAGGAGTTATTCGAGTATTTAATACGATTCTGGTACGGACTGTATACAAGCTAGATAGCCCGAATCTGTGACTAAAATGCGGCCGCCTTTGTCACATATGGTAAGATCCCCAAATGAACAATTGCCGATAGGCACACGTTGTATCTTTTTTTTTTTCATACGTAATTAGTTTGAGCTTTATTAGGGCGTTTCTTTTCAGTCTGCATTCGATTTGAACTAAGATAACCAATAGCAAGTCTCCGTATATCGTATAGAAAAGGTTTTATCTTATTGTATCAGCAAGGCAGCGCAGAAATTTGAATTACTAAACAACACATCTGTATTTCAAATATCCTGCATAGGAGTGATGTTTTTCCCACAATATTCGACCTATAACATCCATCTATTTGCCCTGACTATGAAGACCCGTTCCTGTACCCCAGCCATTGGCTCTCGTAGCAAAGAATTGGAATATTTGATCGTTAATCATATGTACTGCGTTGAAATACTATTATGTGCGATGCGAACAAAAGCTTTGGGTATTGTTGGCCGGTTTAAGTGCTGCCTGCGTCATCCAATTCAAAACAGAAGCGAGGACACCTTTGAATAGATTATTTATCAGTTTCTGTCTCGTTTATCGATGTCAATAGAAAGCAGGTTAATGCAGTAATGTCGTCTGCTAGACAAAGTTAAACCATTGCGAAACGCGAACACGCCTGGTACAATACAATGCCGCTGTATTGTAAAAAAAAAAATAAGAATATGTAAGCCATATGAAAGAAACTAAACTTTCCTGTTCTTTCTTCTTAAATACGACTGATAATGAGGACGACACACGATTGAAATACAAGTAATCTGTTTTCAAGATATTGGTTGTAATTATTTTTCCAGCGTTTTTTTTTTTTTTTTTTATTCGAACCTTCAGTTCGGATCTAATTGAAATTGGTATCGGCGAAGCACTATCACCCTGCTCTAAAGGTGGTAGAAAAATTCACGATAGACTTTCATGTGGATACGGAACAGAGTTAGTGATTTGCAGAGCTGCTAAATGCTTCATATTAGATCTTGACCAATAACGAGCTTCTCCTAGGCAACTTGTCTCTGTCGCAATCAGGTTTTTGAGAGAGGAACTTGAAAAACCGTTCGAGACATTTGAAGCGCGTATTTCTATCCAAATTTCTACTACGATGTTACGAAGGTTGTCTTCATTTTCACTGTAACTTCGTTGCTCTTTAGGCGTTTAAGAATGGTATTTGTTGAAGCAAGTACCGTATTCGGTCTATGTACGTGTAAGGTGGTTACTGAACCCTTTTATTATTATTTTTTATTTCATATTTTATAGTTTATTATTATAATTATCCCTATTATTTGTAGCAGGACCGAATGGCTGTTCCCACTCTACATAGCATCTAAATGCTATTGTTGACTCTCTTACTTCCGTTACTGCGTTCGTGTTTCCGATTTGATACGCCGTTGGTGGATTTTGGGTCGTGCGCCTTTTTTTGCTAATTGTTGCGTTTTTTTTTTTACTTGTTTGTCGTCTACCGTGAATCTGTCCTTCCATGAATTTTCCATAAGGCCTTGATTTTTCCTGTTCGCTTCGTCGTCTTATTCCCTTCTTTTTCTTAATTTTTGCGTTTGCATTGCGATTGTTACAGTGGTCTATTTTAATAGTTCTATATATATATATATATATATATATATATATATATACTAGTTTTAATGATATACATCGTAGCTCCGAACAAAGTGGCTTGTGAATGTATAGACGATGTCTGGAGAAGGGGGAGGCATCGATATGTTTCAAAGCCGACAGACAAATGTGCTGGGTGCATTTAAGTCGTAGAGAAAGCTTTCTGCATTCTTTCCCAGGCACGAGATTTTCAATGAAGTGTCATTTTCAAGGCAAGCTCACTTTGCAAGATGTATCACAGTCTGTTCTGTCGTTTTCGAGATTATCGAGAGTTCATATAATAGCTTAACATCGTTTTATCATACCTGTTCGCGAACTTCAGTGGAGACAATGTATTTCACAACTGAGTGATTTACTCGACCATTATATCAACGCGCTTATCACTATCAGATGAAATCTAAAGGCTCTACTTTAACGATTGATGATAATTGTAGACAAGTTTTATTACAAAATACTGGACTTTTGCGTAACAGGTTTTTAATCTCACTCGCCGACTTGGCTAGAAGCAAAGGAACTCTATGTATTGCACTTGATGGGGTCTGCCCTAAGGAATTGTGTGTGCCTTTGTCGTTACGTCTTAGGCCTACACAGTTGACCTTTGCAAACAGGATCTCTATTATTTATTTATTTATTTATTCTGTAATTGCTACGGTTCGTTTCTCCTATTTGATTTCGTCATTCGTAACTGAGAAACTTAGATGGAACATCACGTAGTCGTAATTAATCCGACGATCCGTGGTTCGAAAGTAAGCTAAATGGATTTAGATATTACTTTCCTCTAAGGTGAAAGAGGTGACATTTACTAAATACATCAGGAGATCGCGTCACATACTGCCATGAATATTCTCGTGACGCTAACGGCCGATCTCGCTCTGTTCAGTACCGCCAATTGCACGAAAAACACTATGTCCGCCAAGGTACGCCCATGCGCTGGGGGTGCATCCAATCGTGTGAGCTACTTAAGAGAGCAAATGACGCTATTTCATATAAAACTAATCGTAAAATCGGAACAAATGCCTCCTCATATGTGTACAAAAAGGACATCTAAAAACCTGAGAAATTCTAAGAATATATCCTGTTTGTTCTATGGAATTTAGCTAACTTGAAAATATTCAATTTTACATACACTAGGTATAGAAAAGCCGCTTCAAGGAGCCTCTATCTTGTCGAGCGGTAACTTTAAGTCGACCCAATTCGTATTCAATTGCTTTTTCGTATACTGTACAAGTATTCTATGAATAAGTTGTCACGGAACATCACAACTTCGGTCAGAATGAAAGGTAAATTCATCATATAATAAGGCAATGGGTAGTTTTTTTTCGAACAGCGCCATTGTCAAACGGTTTATCGTTATACTAGATAGTTGTCGAAGGGGGTGCGTATGATATTTTTCTATAGTGTCCCTTTCCTGTCTTCTATTGCATTTTGTTAGGGAGACTACATCTGTAAGAAACATCGGACAAGGATTTAACACTAATTTCTTCTCGAACAGATATATCTCCTCAACCAGCTTCATTGATACGGATTTAGCATCGACCGTTACCATATTATTGCTGCATTGGCGCTACAACAGAAAGTCGTTCAACATGAGCTCATCGAATATAATACGCCACGTATAACGGGAACAGGGGGTGTTTGTTGGAAGCCTAGACTGGCAGGAAGCCCTAAAGCAGCATAAAGTGGTGGTTCAGGCTTTTAGCGACAATATGCTATAACTCTGCTACTCCTATTGCTACATCGCTTCTGTTGTAATGCGCGTAAGCGGTCTTTGTGGTTTCAAAAAAGCACTTGCGAAAGGCCATTTTCAAGCTCAGAGCAGCGACGTTTTTTTACTCCTTTTTTTGGATCGATTCCTGCGCGACTTCTTCTTATCGCGTTTCCTTTATTGATTCGATGACGGACAACAAAAGTCGGCGAGCTGAACACTGCCCTATTGAACAGCGGCAATGTTGCACCAGGCGTCTACCCTGTTTGTGGCTATAGTAATATTGCAGTGAGTAACGGTAAGACAATAGTGGATAAAAGGGGCAAGGAAAACTACCAGCAAAGGGCCAAGTATCAACGAAGTAGTGGTGGCAGCAGTGGGAGTCGGCTCCCTCCTTGACATACGACCGCGCTGGCATATTGAGATGGAGTTGAACCAAGTGGGTACTTGGAAATAGCTTGGTCTTCTCGCGATGACTGTAGTAAGGAGAGGTACACAAAAGGCTGTTTGAAAGAAAAGGAGAGGCCTCGCCTAAGGCGAGAAGCAAAGATTGAGAAGCTCTAGGGCTGGGACAGAGGCGACGGAGTAGTAACATTTCATGGTACATAATGCTCCTGGCTGCGTAAGGCAATAATGGGAAAAAACACTGTACAGCAGAGAAGCACGAGTAATCAAACGGTGCGTTTGGTGTCGGTTGCCTGTTCTGTGAAGGGGAGAGATCTCCGAAGAACGCTTCCGTCCCACCCAGTTCCTGAAAATAAAGACCCGAATCAGTTTTCACGACTGCTTTGAGTCCGGCTCGAACCACCGACAATCTCTCCATTCGCAGGGTAGCTCAGCGAGTCGGCGGATTTGGTGAACCCTTTTGATTAGGATAATGGTGGCTGGCAAAATTAAGTCCGCTCGATTGTCCGTGAGGGTTGTTGCTGCAGCTCGTGTCCCATATAGCCCCATACCCCTTTCTAGTAGCTTCTTTCCTGGTTCTATTAATGTAGTGGGGCAACTATTTGTTTAATATTTTTTGGCCCAGCTAATTATACAATTTTTTGTCGCCTATTTGTTGTTTGCCCGCTATAAAACAGATGGAACAGACTGAACACGGGATAGAAAAGGAAAATATTTGGGTCCATAGGCAAACTAAAAAGAAGAACAAGGTGGAGAACGGACAAAGATAGTTAGTGGCTGAATTTAGAATCTAAGTGCATGTTACTCTTTGTCCCGACTTAAAGGTTGAAATTGTGGCTGTATACAAGGCGAGTCAACTTTTTCTTTAACTTAATTCAGTACATTCTACTGATGACGTCAGTACAGCAATTAGGTTAATTTACCACATCCGAGTCTAGAGTACCTAATACTAGGTGGTCCTAGTAACTAGCAGAGTTTCAAGAGTGATACAGGAGTAATGAAAGCCTGTCTGAAAAGCTAAGGAATCAAAGACTGCATTTGGCTTCCACCAAATGGTCGAGGCTAACAGGTAGCCCGGAAACAATGGTTCTATCTGAATTGAACGATCTCGTTTTTGAGAGGACTTGCAACTTCGGAACTGGAGTGCACGGTAACGTTAGCAGTTTCACCTGCCGCTTACTAGATTTGAAGGAGAATAGCTTAGACTATGACAGCATTCGTGAGAGTCACTGTAAAGTAAAAGTGAGGCTCTACGAGGCGTACAGATGCTAAGTGAACACTGCTTTTAACAATAAGTCGATGCGGTAAGACGGCATGGCGAAGCAGGAAAAGGGCCGAGGTAAGAGATTACCTGGAGGGCATGAACACATGAAGGCGTCATAACGACGCCGGCAGCTGCGCTTGATGCTTGCCTCAGGTTGGAGGTAGAGCTTGCTAAGCAGCTGATGGGCCACTCAACCGATTATAATTTGAAAATTTAAGTTTTGAAACATAGAGATATATAAGGGCTGTCAGTTACGAGCGTTTGCTTCCGGCTGCTTAGCAGAGCTAACCAGATCACCAGAACATGAGATGTTCATGGTGTCAAGTCAGCAGATAAACGTCTGGATGATGGGAGGGTCACTGACGCAGAAAGAAGGTTATATGGGCTTAGTTAGTGTGCGTGTGTGCCATTAGTATGAAAAAACGACAGAGGTCGTATTTAAACGTCTCATTTTGCCCCCTTAACTTACGAAATGTCAATGTGAGTAGTCGGCAGGGACGAAGATTTTTCGACACGTTGATGATTACCCGTTACCCGAATTATTGTCAAACTTTGTATTTAGATGGGCGGCCTTTTTGCTCAGCATGTATCAACTAGGAAATCGAACAGTAGCATAGGTAAAGCCAGAAACACACCGCACTAAATCCTAAGTTATAACACGCATACGTTCCACATAAAGAATAGTGTTATCTATCGGCTGCGTGTTTTCCGTTTCTGTGTACCTTGCATGCAAAGAGGCACTTCGTGGGGCTGTACACAATGATATTAATACATGTAATTGTTGTGCATATGCTGCATATGTGCGTGCCAGCCATTAAATCCACGACATCGGGTCTTGTTGGCAGGATAGGTTTAAAGGTAGGCAAAAACGCGCGACTTGGCTAATCTGAAAGCTTCGTGTGGTATATTACTTCGCTGATGGGATATTTAACACTTATTTCGCTATTAAGTGGAACATGACAGCGTTCCTTATATGAGCGCAAGTAAGCTAGCCGCCTATATATAAGTGTGAGGGCTATTCGTGCTTCATGTGCATTCGTTTTCGGTCCATTCGTTTTTGAAGTTGTTCTCGCCTCTACTCTTACAGCTTCCTAAGCTCCCTGTGACAAGATCGCTGAGAAACGCAGCAGGCACTTTGACTTTTCGGCAGATAGCGAGTTGTTGTGTTACTGCTGAGCTGGGGGGTTTCAGCTTGCTTGGTATAGTAGCATCACGGTGGATTGGCGTTTGTGTCTACACGGGAACGAAGACAACAACAATAATAATGGCAATAGTGGCATTGGGGTTTCAGCCCGAAGCCAAACCATCTGAGTTGTGACGATCATAACATGGTAGCGCCCTTGGGACCAACGTTGCTAGCAGAGTGCCGTGACAAAAAGGTACGAACTCCGACTGCGTGCAGACAGCGTACAGGCATCACTACAACGTTATATGGACGCATTTAGCCTTCGTGCACGCACACACCGGGTATGTGGACTGTGGTATAAATTTGAAGAGCTTGGGCGCGCTAGCATCGCTAGTGGCAGCGATGGTAATGACAGTTCGTGCGATATAAACTCGATATAGTAGCTATTGAAGCACGCGCAAAAGCATTCATGCAAGTACGTCCAAGAACGAGGGGGTGGGGGGTGGGGGGGGGTGGGGGTGGGGGTAAAGTAGGATGGAGAAAAGAGCGAAAATGCGGCAGAGGCGTGGGAATAGTCGTCTGTAACATATGCTGTTATACAATGTTGTAACGCATAGGCGCTGATATCGTGCAGTGAAAGCACTTCGCTTGAGTGTGTCGGCTACTGTTTGTGTCATAGGCTTGTCGCAATTTGAGTGGTTAGACGGACAAGAAGAACGATACGAAGGTCAACTTGGAACTAGTTGCACATGCGGCTGGATGCCAAAAGAAAAAGCAACTTGGGTGCACGACGCATAAAGCGACATATCACATAAAGAATCTGGCAGACCAGGCTGGCGAGTAAGACGCCAGCCGCTCGTTTGAACCGAACCGCCTAAGCTCCCAACTTGTCAGAATTCTAGAGCGGAGAAGGGCCCTCATGCTTCTTTTCGCTGCTGCCAATGGCAAACTGAGTTTAGTTTTGGCAAACACCGTATGATGTTTGTCTGCCTTCGCCCGTACCCAACTAAAGACCGCCCGAGAAGTTGACCCCAGGTTGGACGCAAGACTATGTAAATATTGCTTGGCCTCTCAGTCGCATCGTGAAAAAGTGATACGAGTGCGTAGAACGTCAGAACAATGGTTCGGATAAAGCAAAGCCCTTCTCTAGTACCAACAGGATAACATGTATGAAGCATCATTATTAAGTAGAATAGGAATATCTCCTTGCTGGCTAGGTTTCGCCAGGCCACTTGAAGTAGGAAACGTTCTAGTTTTTCCATCGAAACTCTGCAAATCCCTTTAGATGAAAAAATCGTTTTTCCTTTTGTAACGAAAAGTCTTGTTTCTCCTAAGGAGCACATATAGAGCCAAGTTTCGTTATCCCTTCGTGCTCGATTGTTCAGGAACTGCCCAATAGCGTTCATAGATAGGTAATACACGCGTACATTTCCTTCAAGTTCAGTCTCACTATCTGCAGTCAGAGCCATTCTTTAAAACAGTAGCGGTACAACTTGTAGCGGCTATTGCTTCCCCTTGTTGGCGCAGTATGTTTCACTAAATGAGAACATACGGAGAACGTACCGGTGGTCGATCGCTACGAATAAAACGGGTGGCGTTGTGTTTTTGCTCTACTGTTGCCATTATCTGGGAACAGAAAAAAACAACTGGGAACTGAAAGAAGCTTTGGGAAGCGGGGCAAGATATGAGGCTAGACCAAAATGGCTATGGGCTGCACAAGGGGCAAAGCGAGCTGATAGCGAAAAGAGAACGGAAAAGCTTGAAGCGGAGGTGCAATCTGAGGTCTTTGAGCTGCTAATACTTTGAAGAGGGCCGCATCCGACCAGTCACTGTCTGAAGCTGATTCATCCCGTAGTAGCGACATTGGCAAAACTCATGTAAAGCGAAATTAAATCAAAGGCATATTCGGGGTAAAGGGAAGCAATTTCTCCACAGAGTCGGGGTGGCCATCTACGTCGTCGACGTTCTCCTCCACAAAATCGTTTCGACTCTAAAGCAGCAATGCGAGTATCCGTTGTAGTAGTAGCTGCTTCATTGCTAAAGATTCTGCTATAACGATGGGTGCCTGGTTATGCTGCTGCTAATGGCATTTGCGGTGATAGCAGTCAAGTCTGCCGCTTTGAGGAGGCAGCACCTGGGCAAAACTACATACGCGCGATGCTGGCCGGCGGGCATTTGTCAGGTGGTTGATAGGAAAACCCTGGCGAGCGACTCTAAGCAGGCGAAGAACAGGACGTTGCTACGATGATCATTCAGCTTTTTTTAACAGATTTGGCGTAGACACATTATCCGGTAACAGGGAGAGACACAAATAAACGACATCTATAGGCGTCCGACCCATTTGTCAGCAAGGGAGGTACGGCTGGTTCCTCGTAACAGCCCTATTTCCTGGCAAACAATAATTGTCGATGAAAAGAACAACTGGATTAGTGATAAGCTCTAAAAGATGCAAGAAAAAAGAAAAAAAAAAACTACGATTTTTGAAGATCCATATTCGGAATTTTGTTACCCTGATTAAATTTAACATGGCTAAATCTTAAAATGAACTTTGAAAACCATCCAACTTCTTACGACAAACTTGGAGCCAACTACAACGTATTCCATTCCTCGTATTGTACGCTGTTATAAGAAGACGGCTGCAGCTAATATAAGTAGACCGCTTTCTGAAATGTAAAAAGACCTGATGCGTCTGCGACCAATGAAGACTCTTATGTGGTAGGTGAAATCGCTGCGGGTAACGAAAAATTATACGAACTTCATCGCCCTCTCATTGCAGCTTGTAGTCGCTTGGATTGGGGGATAAAAGAAAATTATAACATAAGCTTCAGCATGGGCGTTCTAACGTTCAGTGCTGTTGTACTGTTCCTCCTACTGTCAATCCACTGGGCCTCTTGGCTCGTGTCGCGTTTAGGCATTTTATCAGACGGTTGGCTCCCACCTCGGAACAAAGTGAACCTGGACCAAATCGCGCCCCAAAAATCAGTAGCGAAAACGTTATCCGTTAAGCTGGCACAGGGACGAGGCAATAAAAAAAACTGTCCCGTATACTGATGAGGATTACTAGCACAGATTGCCATTAATCATATCTACTCCAGATGAACCGTTACAGCATTTGACATCGTGCTTCTGGCATACATGGAACTGTTAAACTTTCTGCATTCAGATCCTATGTATGCTAGCCTTTGCCCCCATTAATAGATAGCGCGTGTGCGAATTCTATTGTATTTATTCAAATAGTGCTTAACTGTATTTCTCAACGCTTTTCATGTTGACGAAGAAGAACAGATTAAATTAAGTCGAACTATATTGCCCCTGTGTTTAGTAGGATAAATATTTATCAGCAGTCTGCATAATCAGGCCAAATTGATTGGACATCGTTCATCAACCCAGCCAACCTCTTTTATCCTAGCCGTGTGCCGTAATAGTTAATTCTAAAGTAAATAACTTTTCAGCATTTTTCCTTGATGAACTTTTCCCTTGATGCTTTAGATAATCGCGAGGAAAACATACGTTCGTTCACCTTTCCGTTTTTTTAGTATATCGATTTTATTCGTTCGCAAAAACAATATGAACAGTAAATTGTTACCGCCAAAGATAATAACAGCGGCAAACCCGCGAAATTTTGATCATTTCTAGCGCAATTTAGAATTGTAGCGTTCCGATAAAGCGTATATATATATATATATATATATATATATATATATATATATATATATATAACAGAAATTCAAATATGCAATTAAAAAGTGAAGCCCTTCAGTTTCGAACTATGGTCAAGCAGTCCATGGGATAGCTTAACGGGTAATGAAGTTGCCTGCCTATATATATATATATATTAGTCTATATATATATTTATATATAGAGTTGTCGCATAATGTATCGACTTTAATTTTGTCGAGTCCATGTTGGTACCACTTCAAAGTTGAGATTTACCAGTAGAAGTAGATGTACTTAATGGAGCCTTTATTTGAGCTACAAATAAAGCGCTCTGGAGACGAGTGAAATTTGCTTTAATTTACCATTTTTCCTTATAGTAAGGGCAACACGCCCAGGCTCTTAAAAACAATCGGTACTGTTTGTGGGTGTATAATCAGGTGCGTGATCGGAAGAATCAGCCCAAAAGTGATTCGGTCGCTTTCGTTCTGGAAATATAAATGTGAAAGATGTTCCTCGTAGTGGGCAATCATCAACTGCAGAGAAAATTGATGAAATCATAGCGATGGTCGAGCAGGACCGACACGTGAGTATCCATCGTGAGTATCGTCAACGATCACCTGAAAATGTTTCAATCTATTTGAAGACGGCTGGTTATAGGGAGAAAAAAAAGCCCAATGTTTGGGTGTCTCGCGAGATGAAGCGAGACAATTTACACGACCATTGTTCCACCGGCAACATCCCGTGACGAGAGCGAGCCAATGCTAAAACGGTTGATCATAGAGAGTCGATACGATAATAATAATACATAACGAAACTACGTGCAAATAAAACGAATTTTAAGAATACTTAGCAATCTGCGGCAAAGCCCAGACTGACTTTAGGGAAGGGGGTGCTGTGTGCCTGCTGAAATTGGAAAGGGAAGGTGCATTACAAATTCTGATTCGAACCTCTACCCTCAACAACATGTACACACATATGGATGCTGTTGTTGTTGTTGTTGATAGTAGAAGTTTGACTGTATACATATATGTATATTTCATCTTTCTTCTATTTTTCTGTTTTTCAGACGTACAGCGATGATATCGGCGAAGAGGCATCGCCCTCGCCCCCTCTTAGCCCAGAGATGGCGGTTGGAGACGTGAATGGGGGCATGGGTGGTATGGTAGGCGTGGGCAGCCTCGGGGTCGGACACTACCTTGCTGTTCGAGCCGGTAGTGGAACTACGGGTGGTCAAGCAAATGCTACTGGCCAACGGGGCGAACAGGGCTCCCCGCGACGAGTGTGCCTCGTCTGTGGGGATGTCGCGTCGGGGTTTCATTACGGCGTTGCATCGTGCGAAGCTTGTAAAGCATTCTTCAAAAGGACCATTCAAGGTAGGAAAAAAGCTAAATGCAGGAGATAAAGAGAATGTAGAAGTTGAAAAAAGCGCTGGTTGGTAGCGAGTTGGCGTCCGTTGGCATTGCAGTCTCCATGCGAACGTTACCATAGAGATTGGGTGGACTTTTATGCCATTATGTCAATCGTGCGCAGGGTGTGAACTGAATCATTGGCTAGATCTATACGGCACATGCTGTCATTATTATACTTTGCGATTATTTTACGGATAATAAGCTACATCTAGTTAGGTGGACGAGGCGGCTTAACTAATAAACGCAAGATAAGACAGGCTGTTAGTATTTGCTTTAAGCTCAATTAATATAGCAATCATATTATCTCATAAGTGGTACATCGGATGAAATTAAGGTAAGACATCGTTGTACGAACAGACGCCCCAACGAGAGGTGATATTCTCGTCCGCGATGTACTATCTAATAAGTGATGTGATCATTTTCATTATGTTAGTTCGAGATCGATTAGGCGATAATACCAATTCGGTAGTATAATGTTCGATTCTATACGTAGGCACAGTGGGGTTTTTGTTCTGTTACCGTGAGCACAGGATTTGCTATCAGTGTCTTCCAATGCAACCGCTACAGACAAATAATCACGTTTTCATATGGAAGTTAATTCATGCCCCAGCCAGGAAGGAGTACGAGACGCATTCAACTTGATTTATCTATACAATAAAGGTGCCTGATCCCACATTGCTTATATGCCTCGAGCGAATTTTCGTTCCATCTGGCAGTCCTTCAAAGCATCCTATTTTTCACGCTACTCGCTGATTCCGCCTCTTTTTTCCACCATAAAGTCTAATCAGCCTGTGGACAGCATTAAGGCAAACGTGTGTTATGATAGACGAACGGACGGACGGACGGACGGACGGGCCAACGAACGAGCAGCTGTTCACCTGGTGAAGGAGTACAGGCGCCTATGGACGGCAATCCTTTGCTCGTACCGTAATGTAAAGAGGCATGTGACAAAAGGTTAGGTCTTTTCTAGGAAGGCGTCTTCTAGAAGAGGCGTTTGAAATCTGCTGGCAGAGAATATCAGAGAGCTTCGGGGCAGTGAGTGTTGAAATTTAGAAAATGGAAGGCCGTAACTACAGGGGGGGCAGGTCTCGCCAAAGATGAAACGACAACAAGATAATGGAGAAAAAAGCTAAGGCAATAAAGGAGAGGGCTGTTCATACTTGGACTTCTTGTTTGCTCTACAAGGCTTGGCAGAAGGACAAGTCAGGCTAAGCTTATACAGCCTTGTACACTTTATACGGACTAGAAAGCTCTGGAAGTGCTCTTCGAAAGGTTGAGGGGACCCCACGCACGGAGGACTTCTCCAGATTAGTGGGAATCAAACAGGAATTAAGGGAGTAGCCAGAAAACAGCGTCGTTGAATGTCGACTACGAGAGAGAGTCGAATAACAAGATCGCCGTTCCAGGCATCGTGGTCTTCAAGTGAGAGACAGCAGTGAAGAAGCCAAGCTAACTCTAGAGAACTCGGAACAAAAGAACGCGCGGTTTTTCGCAATTTTTATAGTTCAAAAGTCGAATTAATGTAATGGGAACAAAATTCAACCCAGATAAAAAGGAATTGTTGGAAGATGTTTGAGTCATACACATACGTACTATACGTTGTTGGCGTAACGTGAACCCGTAAAATTCAACTATATGTTTGTGTGTGCACGTCTTCGCAGACGATTTATTTTAAAAATGGTTTAAATGGCCAGATCTAAGCTCGAACCGAACCATGTTCTTAGGGAAAAAAACAAGCGACACTTGTATGTGGGGACGGAGGTCATAAAAGACCTAGAGTGATCCGCCGAAAATGAAGTCGATGGAAGTTGTGATTTTGCAGGGATCATCAGCACTAACAAAAATAATGGTCTGCCTTTTCGTTTGTTGTAAGAATAGATTGTCGATCGAATCAATTTCGGCTTTCTCCCCGACCCAAAGAACTTGAAGCTTTGCAGTGGAAGACACTGCTGCCTTGTGGATTGTGGGTGGAAAGAAGGAACGTCGTTCATCGGCTAAGAAGAAAGAGGGTACGGATTGTACGAGGGATGTTTCAGCGAAGAATTTCGAGAGCGAATGGCATAATATGGGGGGAGGGGGGAGGGGGGGGGGTAGGAATAGTTACAAAGGCCGTGTAAGGGGCGAACACAGTGAAGGCATAACGACCAAAAAAGAAAAGAATGTGGGACGAAAAAATCAATGAAAATAGGTAGACCGACCCCATAACATCGTCTATTCACACTTCAAGGACTGACAATTTCCCTTTCTGACTTTTTGTTTGTTTGGTTTTCTTTTCTTTTATGGATACAGGTCGATTTTGCGTTTTCTGGTAGAGAGGAGCCTTAGTATGATTTATAGGCATTTTGAGTGTTTATCCCTTATAGCAGAATTAGGCGCTGCTTTACTGTCTGCTCTTTATTGCGCGACCTTATGCGCCATATTTGATAAAATAGCACGACGCGTAAGGTTGCTGCATCTTCGAAAAATAATCTTTTTCATCGATTTAACCACAAAGAGTTTCAAATGCTTTTGTTATTCGGTTTATTCTTGGTCCGCTTTTAAAGCTACGGCGGACTAAGTGGTGTCGGAGGATCACTTGTGACAGGTATGCCGATCCTGGCCGTTTAAAATGGCCTCAAAAATGTCTCTTTTAAAATCAGGTTACTATAAGTGCATTGGCACGGCTTTAGCACATCACGAAACGGAATATCTGTTACATGCCTTATCATGTCGTATCATAAGATGCCTAGCTGTCAATTACTGTCTCACTTCAGGCTCTGTTAAAGATTCAATTAAAAAGCTATTATCTCAGCTGCTACTTTCCTTGATGCTATAGCTACATGGTTCAGGTTTGTGCTTTTGATGGCCAGTTTTTGTTCTTAAACTTCTCTTTATTTTCTGGGACGCAAAAAGATCTTCTGTAAACTCGGAAGGTCCATCTTCACCTTTTCACAAAATTTATTTGACTCTGACATCGACATTTGCTCGACACTGAGTGAGCCAAAGAATTTTTACGTTAATTCAGGCTTGTTGGGAAGTCCGGGAGTGCATAATAGATGCTGTTATTGGCGTTTAGTGGCTTAATGCGTATGACGGGAGGCATTAGGATTGGCGGATATGACGCGTGTTTTAATTCGAATTCCTCCTTTATTGTACAAAATCGCGGACCGCCTTGCCCCTATATAAGAGCGTTTATTAACTTTGTTTACAAATAAACAGATCACAGACTTTATTAGCATGACGATTTATGTACCAAGGGTCGGGTCACGCTTCTTTTTGCATAATATATCACCTAATTTCCTATAGTTCACGCACGAAAGGGTTGTGTCAAAAGCAGGTCTTTTAAAAGCACGGCCTTCAGGGCTAAACATGATTTTGAATATAAACTTCAAAGCAGCCACCTTACGTCTAACTTTCAGACAATTTGCAAACATGATTGTGCTGAACTTCTTGCAACTTTCGAAATAAGTCAACTCATATAAATCCAAGGAACGGAACATGAAGAACTCCTTCCCATTACTGGGGTAATAAGTGAGCACGTTATGCGTTATCTGCTCTCGTTCTGCTGAAAAAAAAAGTTGAGCTAAGAAACACAATATCGAAAATTCTAAGCAATGATATTTTGATATGCTATAAAAAATGTAATTACTGAGTTATAGTCGAAGTACCGATATAGTTCAATGGACGCAGTTGTTGTGGGTAAATTAGTATTATCAAACAATTAAAAGGTTCTCAAAGAAAGCGCAAACTTTATCCTAGCGCTTTGTTGGGTTTTGCTTCAGGTAATATCGAATACACGTGTCCAGCTAACAACGACTGCGAAATCAATAAGCGTCGGCGTAAAGCGTGCCAGGCGTGTAGATTTCAGAAGTGCCTCAAGATGGGCATGCTTAAAGAGGGAGTACGCCTTGATCGTGTTCGTGGCGGTCGCCAAAAATATCGACGCAATCCTGAGGGTCCATATCAGGTTGCAGCGCAACCCGTTAAACGTATCTCGATTGACGGTGAGTATTATGGGTTGTACCGACGTTTTAGGACTGCACGCATAAGCATATATTCACAGAGTATTGTCGAGATGTTTTTTATCTGGCAGACATAAGTTGGCTACAGGAGACCTATTCACGGATTTTTCTGTAATTTTGTTCAAATTCTGAATACCGCGACCGGTTAACAATTGACGAGTTACTACGCTAGATCAGTTTACTGCTGATTCATTTAGCTATTAATTTACTGATAGTTTGGTCTGCGCGATTTGCGACATGCGTAAGTATCCGTTTATGACGTGTGATTTCTAGGCGTCTAAGCTGCAAAAAATGTACATGAGATTGGCACATGGGGATTACAGTGTGTGAATGGGCCCACAATCAAAGTGGTATTTTGAGCGGTGGAGAGAAAACGAGCTGGGATAGATGGACCGCTAGGGGCATGCGACAGCCGTACGTGATCGTGCGGCTGTTTCGTCCTCTCAGTGCATGAAAACGTGCTTAGAAACCTAATGAAGAGGCTCCTCGAAATCATTCCTCTTCCTAAGCTCGTGCTAGCCCGGACGCTTACCCTGAATCTTTCCCCTGCCCTCTCTTATCTTGCCACTAGCAGCATCAGCCAGAGCTGGCCCGGTCGCAGGGTTCCTTCAGCTATCGGAACAACAAAGAGACACTGCTTTGTCGGTGTCCACCGTTATAGGCCAGTCACTATTTGAAAACTAGAGGTTCGCTTGCCTTTTACCGCTCCCCCCCGCCCCCCTCGATCCCAAAAACAGTTTGGACACGTTCAGAGATACAGTAGCTACAATGTGAAAGGAACGCGTTGCTTGGAATATATGCAAAATGATTTTATCACAAGTCGATAAAGCATTCAATATATACGTTTTAGTATTAAAATTTCATACAAACTTTCGATAGTATTGATTCATTTCCAAAGAGTTTTTGCTGATATTACCACGACCACAAGGCAATTTCAACCATTGGTTACATGTGATACGAGGTACCGTGTACAGTACGTAACCAATCCCATAAACGACTTAGTTTCCCATGGGTCTGCTGACTTTGGTTTCATCAAACAGCAGCTAAGCTTTGATGAACGTGCATTATAGCTTACATCCAGGTTTCACAGATGGATTATCCTCTGCGTGTAGAACTACTGCTTGCTTTATAGTTAGAAACCCCATATCGACGCTCATTCCATTGCGACGTGTATAGCTACTCCTGTCCCGAAAGTGTCAATTATTTTAATTCCGTTCAAAAACATCATTATTTTTCATTGTTCAAAGGAAGCAAATCGTGGTTCTTTTTTACGGGGCACGAGAGGCTCTATGTTGATAAAGACATCCTGGCGTGAGGTGCTATCGAAGCCTGGTACAACAAAAATTCTCTTTTGGGGTGTTAAAAACGCAGTTCTATGCTGTTTGGCAAGCGTCAACTGCAAAGAAAATATAGCATAGTCTGCTAGATATGTGCTAAACATGTCATAATCAAGCACATAAACAATTTCGAATATGTCGATATAATTATATAAATTATGTTCATTTTAAAGTTTGTTTGTCGTGCCAGCAGGACGTTCTGGAATACTACGCAACTCTTAATCGACACATTTGAGCCTGTGCACGTAAAATCTGTGTCCCATTTGTGTTGTTCATCTAAACAGTATAGTAAATTTAATACGTAAACGAAAACAGAGATTGTACAGACGGTAGGCTTTCTAGTGGTACTCCATGCGGCATCGACATGTCGTGGCAACATACCTGTCTCTATTGATTTTCGAAGAAATTCCCTACATGAAACGAGACTTAAGAGCGACTAGACACACCAAGCGCGTGCTTTTAGGCGCAATACGGTATATCTATGCCTCAGGCCTCTAATTCGTCACAGGAGCTTTCGTTCGGCACCTCTCGTGCAGAGCTAGCGGAACTCTCGATAAAACGCGAATGTTAAAGGTACAAAAAGCCCGGCGTTCACCTCATTCGAAAATCAGCCGATGGGACATAGGTGATTTCAATGAATGAATGAATGAATGAACGAACGAGGAAATGTTTTCTAAGTGCCAGCTAAAAATGCAGAATACGGTAGAACACGTGAAACCACGGTATTGTGGGATACATGTGTCGTTAGGTAGCAATTTGCTTGGGAATCCCTATCAACTAGTTTCTGTGACTGCATGTCGTAGCACTAATGATCTCCAAATTTAGCCACCTCTCCGGTAACCTTAAGGCCGCAGGAAATTACAACATGACCTATTCCAGTAATTACAGGTAAAAAAAAAAATTGCAAGCAATAACCTGATTGTGAAATGTCGGCTGCTTGTTCAATAGCGAATTCCTTTTTGCTGTTTAGTTAACAAGGCAAGCTAACGACGACACTCCATTGGCTATATATATATATATATATATATATATATATATATATATATATATACAACCAAAAAGAACCCGTGATTATGTCTGCGCCCGTGCTATATGTGCAATAGCTGAGCCTACCAAGTTAATAATCGATCTCAAAACAAAAAATATTCCACGACTAAGAAAAATTTTGGCGAGAAACATTGTGTGAGTGGACAAGATTTACACAGGAACCTCAGCGAATTCATAGCACGTCGTTGGAGGTGCTCTTCTTCGACGACAGAGAGCACGTATAAGTGGGAGGCAACATAACGCCTGCTGAAAATTTATTTGAGATTTTCCGAAAATAGTTACTGCAGCCGCGTAGTCGCATTGTACTTGTCCACAACAATTGACTTTCATAGTTAGCTATCGCTGCTAATGGCGATCATTATAGGCATACGCAAACTAAAGAGTTTTTTTCACTAAACTGTGCTCACCTATTTTCATGCAAGTTCCCGTTATCATGCACATTTCCATAACCGCTAGCGAGCGACCAACTGAACTTTTGGAATGGCCTGGTTTGGACACGCTGTGACAAAGTTTGCCAAGTGTTTCTGTCCAGGACACTTAAGTACCTCCAGGAAGGCGGCCGAATAGAATAAGGTCAGCGACCGCAACTATTTTTGTACTGTAACACAGTAACGTGCAGAATTCACATTTGCTGTGATACGTTAGCCATTTTCAGCTAACAAGCAAACATACTTCCGTAGTGGCGCCTTTTGTTTGCATGAAAGACGCTTCGTTTCATGGTATAGAATTCACAGTATAGAAGAAGGACAGTGTTGCTATATCGTAACGGCTAAGTAAAATGCGTGATTGGCTTTTGGTTGAACCACGATCATCCGAGGTAGATTTCGCTGATCGTCTACTGCCTGTAAGTGTCTTCTCTAGCCGCTGTTCTGACAAAAATATCAGCTTGATAGGGCTACCATCGTACTGTTCTCCAGAACGGGACGAACTGGAGCAGAAAAGCTGAACCGTTCGGCAAATCCTAGACATCACTTTACCTGAGCCGAGTGGGTCGTTGGAGAAGAGGTGGTTTCTTTTTTTTCTCACGTTTCTCCTGATGCCTCCGCGACGCCTCGCAAATGGTTAGATGAGGCACAAAAGATAACGGGTGAAATTGCAAAAAGAACAAGAAGTTCTTTGTTTTGTTATGTTGAACTTGTTCAGTTTAACTTGTCGAGTTTCGCCATGTGTACAAGATAGAACAAAGGTGATACTTGTGAGCCAATCGGGAAAGATAAAAAGCTATGCCACTAGAGGAAATGGCCTAGCAGATTAGATTGGGGAAACTTCGAAGAAATGTAGAAAAAAGGTCTGCTTACCTGATGAATTGTACAGATCAAGCTGGATAGCTTTGATTTGTCAGTAAAACGAATTAGTTAGACACACTGCAGTAAATGAAATTGCTATAAACGAACACAAAAGGACTTGTCAAATACCGCTCTTGTCAAGCTTATATTTCGGAATCAATTTAAAATTAGTTATGTTTTGAGAAAAACTGACCCATCCACGTAGAGTTCCATTTTTTTTTTCTATACTTTTATCGAATGGTTAGCGCCATTGAATACTCACAGAGAGGTGGGCTCTGTGTTACGGCTGAATCCGGCTTTCCTGTTGATCTTCCCAAACTGAGCTATTACGTAATGTCCTTAATACGGAAGTGGTGATACTAAATATGCGACAAAAGTGTATTCGACCGATAGTTTCATCAAACGGCGAGCTCAGATGCAACGAAAACTGGAATATTACGTACGTACATGCCAGCCCTTAGGCTTGTTATTATATGGGACTAATTTTCTTATGTCGACAATTGCACCTGCACAAATACAATTCTCGCTTAGCTATTCAGTATCAATTTCCCAGCCTGCTATCTAAATGCCAGCGGTAACGGCCTGGTCGGGAAGGCTCCCTTTGTATCGCATCGTTTCGGCCACGTTTTCCAGTTACTTTGAGCGCATCCCAACAGCGGGCGGAACAGGTATCGCCATTACGGTCAATAAGCGAAAGTCCTCTGCTCTCTTCTTCGTTCATCAGAGGAAAACAGTCAAAAGAGGACTAGATACAAGTGTAACTACTTGATCCGCAATGCTGTGGCGCACCGCGGGAACGCTGGATGCGTCGGTGTGAGGTTGTGTAGGCTGATAAGCGCTGTTTTATATAAAGGAGAAAACAGCGAACACGAAGACCAAGAACAATGAGCTGCTTTCTGGGTCTCGGGGGTTGATTGCGATCGTTGTAGTAGCGGCGGTGGGAAAAAGCCTATGGTTCGAGAGAACTGTTATTGACTATAAATCCTAATTAGAGTTGTTAAAATTCCCACTAATATGTGCCCGTATATTACTTCGTTGATAATCGCTTAAAGGGCAAAATAATTACGAAATCAATTTTGCCTCCTGCCTATTTATTAGCATTCGTATAGAGACGAGCATTTTTCTCCACATCAAAATGGTATTAATATCGACATGGGACTAGTGCATCTATTATGAGGAATCGCTTGGTCCTAAGCGCGGCCAATACAATGATGATTAACGCTAGGATATAACACAGTGCTAAATGTATAGATAATCCACGTTCTGCTACAACAAGAAAATGCAGTAGTTCCAATGCTTTCAGTTTCCTTGTGTATAGACTTTATCGTTGCACTAAATACTATGTGTATAAGGCTAATACATGGACGAAAAGCTAGGTACATACTGCCATTACAACGTTTGCGACCCTCCGCGGCATCATAATCGTAGGTACTGTAGGAGTTTTCCATTATGTTAACCATCCGCAACGTTGCCGAACGGATTTTATGATCGGTGACGCGAATTCGTTGCACCATGAAAGTTAATCGGTTACAACATCCGGTAGTTGTTTTTCATTTATATGCCACATGTATAGAGATACGAGCGTAGAAGGTAGTTAAAATAAGTTCTATGATTCTGTTATGTGTTCTATTTTTCACTTTGACAGAAAACACGATTATCTCAGCGTTACTGAGTTGCGAGCCAGAGCCGTTATCAATTCGATTGTCTGCGGTAAACAACAATGCATCATTACATGACCCGTCGGCAGCACTGGCAGCCCTCTCGGACATCATGGACCGCGAGCTAGTCAATACAATTGGATGGGCCCGACAGATACCGGGCTTTAGCGCCCTCAATCTCGATGACCAGATGCGCCTATTACAGACCTCTTGGGCTGAAGTCCTCTCGCTGTCATTGGCTTATCGGTAGGTCATAACGTCTGCGTTTATCCACGTGGAGTATTATAAATATATATATACACATACGTATGGATGGAACATCTACGCACAGAACGGAACGGAAGCGGTGGGCAGAAGTGTAAACGCAGAGATGGGAAAATGTAGGTTTCCAATTGATTTCTATGCTACTTCTGCGTTTTTCATAATCATAAACTTGAACACTCTGTTCTTGCTCCACTTTGTGTATTTCTACATGCTTACATATATGGGACACTACAGTTGACGTCCGCGACGTCATTTCAACAACTACGCAAATCCAGTTATGAGCTCAGTCGCTCCTACTAGAAAATACTATCTAGCGACGTCATGGGCAGCTCTTAACCACCTCAGTCTAATGTGAATCTTCCTTTTTTGCTACCCTTCAATTCAGTCGTGGTTAATATCGTATCGTTATACGATAATAATCAAGTAAATTATGCTGATAGTTTATTTGATGTTTTCTAACCTTTTTCCTTATACTATTTTTTACTAATTTTTTTTTCAATAGAGTAATGATCTTCTACGGGTGGGCATACCATTAGCATTCTAGCGCATTTGTTCTTGCTACGTGTTATTTTTAGAGACATTGTACTACTTGTCAAGACTGCAGGCAAGGGTTTCACTGGCCCAACTGGCTAAATGTTTTTACCCATAATTTGCTTCGAAGTTGCTCGAATAGTTCAAAGTGTACTTTTTTTTTTGTTATCTGTAGAATAAGGGGCAGCGAATTCACTTTGCACGAATGTTTCATTCTATAAGATGTCTTTTCATGTTTGTTTTCTATTACATTTGTAAGAAGTGAGTGTAGAAGTGTATTGTATATATATATATATATATATGTATATACGCAGTATTCTTTTTTGCTTATAAGAAATCGCTTTCGAACCGGGCTGTCCATAGAACGGTGCTGGGCTAATTGACTGGCTATATAGGCAGACTTTAAAACTGGTGTGGATCTGCCAGCATCTTTCTAGCTTGACTCAAAGTTTAGCTGAGACCTTCATCATGTAGTGACCGTTACGCCCTTCTAAATATGGCCTACTCGTAGACATCTACTTGAAGTTTTGTTCACCGGCTCACTAGATAATATGGCAGTCGATGTGTAACGGTTATCTTGTTTAAGAATGCCTTTGACCGGTTCATGAAGAAGAGCCATAGCAATGAGCACCTGCGCCACCTACCTCTGAAAACGATATTTCTTGTTCTTTTTTAATCAACAATTAGCTGTACGTATTGGTTTCATAAATTAATTCGCCCAGAAGAGTCAGAGAACTCTTTTTGAAGCAGATAAAAATACCTTGTAACAACTTTTGCATTCATTGAAGTTTCGAAGGGTGTCTGTCACTCCTTATTTGAAGTGTAGTACTTCTACGAAACAGTGTGTTATATGTGACGAGAAACGACATAATCAAGTTCGAATAATGCTTGCATTCGTTACCGGCATTACGGAAGATCCTGCTACACTCGATAGCAACACGTTAGCACCAAATTGTTATGTGGTTAGATAAAGTTTGAACATGAGGAGAAAAACCTGCCAAATACAAATGACAAAAAGACCCGGAAGGGCATAAAGCTAGAATTGGCGGTGACAGATTAACGAAAGAAGAAGCGTAGGAATACTGAACAATAACGTGGAAAGGCGTTGTTTTTCAAACGCGCGCCTCAAGCGACATTAGAATTACCCTTTGCTCGGTACATTCGTACGGCTGATACAAGCATGGGTAAGCACATCCCTAATTTAGTGTAGTTGAGGCAACTGGTGTCAATAACTTTTCCGGAATAGCTAGCTCTTGGAGACAGATCCTTAAATTAACTGTTTCATGAGCTTATGGAGACTCTCTTCAGTGCTTCCAGAGAGGCAAATATTGCGTACCAGGTTAGGTTTCGAACCCGAACTCACTGACGTGGTAGTGTGCTGAAGGAGGCACGGAGATGTTCAGATGGCATTTTTAAAACAAGCCAGCGGACATTGTAAAAGAAAAAATCCTGTTTGTTTTAATATAACAGAGAGAGAGAGAGAGAGAGAGAGAGAGAGAAAGTTTGAAAACGAGCCTATGACGAGCACGTGACTTCTTGTTTGCCAATAGCACTAGCAAGGCTAGATAAATCCAACATGAGATTCGATCGCAGTGACGTCAGATAGCTGAACTAATGTTAGCTTGGTGGCTGGATTTCTACGAGGTCAGTAGCCGTTCAAACAAAATGTCTCAGATAGGTCAGTATAAGTCTGTGTGTGCGAAAGGTGTGGTAGTCTGCTGCGGCATTTCTGAAATCTGACTGTTTCGAAGCAGCTCGAGTCATCAATTTAACCCATTTAATGAACCCCTTACTACGATGTACTGAAAAGCACACACGAATGCATTCGTAGATCGGCCGAGGTATTCTCTTTTTCCTTACTGGCGCCAGACACAGCTAATGGCTCATATTTGGGCCTGTTAAACCATCTATGAGCTTTCCAAAGCGTCCGATATAAGCCTTTGACACTACAGATATGTCATTTCTCTACTAGAGAATTAGCTGGAAAAAGACACAATGCGTACCCTGTTAGGCAAGCGGCTTCTCTAAACTACGACTATAGACAAGGATTACTTCCGCATGGCAAGGCGAGGTTTTGTTACCTTTCTTAAAAAGTGTCTGAGCTAAACCCCGGGGCATCGAGAAACTTGAAAAACAAGAGAAGTAAGAAGAAAACGTTAAGCCTGGATCAGAATTCGGGCTCAAAAAGAGGAGTTAGAAAGAGTTCCATTAGGTAAGATAAGAAAGGGATGAAGAAAAGTTCCGTGGAGGAAAAAACGCAACGGTCGCCTACTGATCCTCCTCTTATTGCTCTTCGCGTGTACCTGAGAGGTTTGTTAGATATGCAGATGCATGTAGAAGCGCACTATAAAAATGAGCAGTAAATCTTTTCATCGTCTACAATGTTTTTTGCGGTATTTCAATAAAGTACAATATCTTTGAAGGGAAATTACTATACTTAAAAACACCCTGGTCGTAATGCTCACTGCCCAAATCGTATTGAAAAATGTACGAATTCGGAAACGTAAGCAACACCTTTCCAATCACAAATCTATGAGTTATTCTGTAGTTTTTTTTTTATAGATATGCAAGCGGCACATGAGAAAACCCAGTATATTTCTTTGAACAAACCCGGACCTCATTATTATCAAGTGAACAATTGCTTTATATATCTAGAAATAATGCTGAAAGAATCTGCTCCTGTCTACCGAAAGTACATAGATACACTTTCATTTATAGAAATTATGCTTCTTTCCAATTTATGTGAAGAACTCGATATTCAATAGAAAAAAAACGTTTTCTCACCATATAAACTATCTTATTTGCATTTGCGAACGTACTTCCTGCTGGAGAAGCAAACTTTTAGACGAGGAAAATGCTTGCCCAACATGGCTCAGGCCACTGCTACCGAAGCCTTTGTCTGAAATTGTACCAGTCCATACTGCAGTGGCTTAATGAATGCTCCGTAGATTGATGAGTTGATCCTTGTTTCCTACTGCAATGTCAGAGCACAACGGTTCTGTTTGTAGAATAGAGAGATAGAGGTAGAACAGCCGGAGGTGTACTGATTCACTGTAGGGCCTGCTTGAACAACGAACAACGGCGCCAAATATAGTAGCTTTTCCTATACGTAATGTACATTTAGTGCGGCACTCGTATACTTAGCGCGTATATACTGTGCGATTACGTGTGTATCCTGACATTATTAGGCTATGTTACGACGGACTTTTACTAATGGACGCGTGCCTAACGTACGCGACGATTTGGAACGCCAAGCTATTTGAACCATAAAACAGAGAGACATTTAGCTAATTATTCAAGTATCTGCTGCGGTATTATTGCTCAATTAAAGCTTCATACGAAAATAATCAATTGGTACTTTTTGCAATCAGAAGCCTTCTGTGATTGTGCTGTGTAATACGAAAAGGTCGTTATAAATAACCTAGGTCTACATACGTCACCTGAGGCTAGGTAACGACCTCTAAGAATTGTTCAGCTCGCCGAACTTTTCTAATGATGCAAACGTTGCATTTTTCGATAGATGTCAGCTCATTGGTCAACCTCTGTAACCTACTGGATTACTTTCATGTCGATCGAGATGTTTCATTGACGCAAAGCAAGTTAGGAATGCATAGAACCATTTTTTCCGCTTAATGATTTTTATAATTTTTCTGGCCTTTTTATCCTAATAGGCCGAAGGGTTTCCTCCATATTAAACCTGTCCATGTCGCGCCGTTTTGACAACGATTATAATTGTGCTTATGAATTTAATAATAATAATGTGCTTAAATGTGATATTGCGTGGTGGGCGATATCAGAATCACAGCTGAATTTACAAAGAACTCGATAGTATCTTCCAGCTCTAATTATTTCTCGTGCCGTTCGATAACATTTCAGGTCCACGAATTCGTTAGACGCTTTGAATTACGCGGTAGACCTGAGCATCTCAATGATACAAGCCGAAGAGATGGGCCTCGAGGATGTGTTTCTGCACACCAAACATCTTGCCCAGCGACTGGAGGCGATCCGCGTTCAAAAAGAGGAATTTCTTGCACTAAAAGCGATGGCCCTCGTAAACGCCGGTAAGTATTGCGCGCTTCATCTACCATATGTCAGTTCAGTGATAAAAGATTGCTGGTAAATAAGTAAGTTCAGCACAAAAGTTCATCGGAACATGTGTGAGGTAGCTCATCCCTTGGTGTATTTAGACGCAGTTGTATTCCTGTGTGATACTGTGTGACAGCATTTTTAATCTATAGTACGAACAGCATAATAGTAGAAGGACATGCATTTTCTGCGCATAAAATCCGATAGAACTAAAGAAATAAAGTCACGGTAAGACTGCGGGTTGACAAAAGATGTACGTGATCTCTTAGGCTTGATTCGACCGTTTCCATTATATTTGTGCGTATAATCTGATCATTCTGAGATCTACCTAAGACGCAGCGTTAGATTGTATAGTACTCGCTCGAATGAACTCAGAACCCTAGGAGAAGGCCGCTGCTAAGTGAAAGAACAGATAGACCTGGAAGCGTTTCGCACGTAGACACCTCCAATGTTTTGCGTTTCTGGGTTTAGTATATCAGCCTTCGCCGGAATAGGACAACAGGACCTGTTACGGAATGGCCTAGCTAGGGACCAGGCCATAGTACATGCAAGACGAAAAGTTTGATGTTCCATGGCAGGGCTATAGGGTGTCCACGAACTATGAGTTCTTACCCCCACTTGCTCGTACTTGTATGAGCAGATAGGCAACAGCTATCCGTGCAGTCCACCAAGGTCGTTACTGTTGACGTCACAAATGAACGGCAACACCGGCTACTCGCGTGGGGTGAGCAAAATCAAAGAGAGCTTCGTTTCCGAGGAAAACATACGTGATGACAAGCCGACTGGAAAAACCTCATCGCAACAACTGGTGGCTCCTTGTCAGCTGTCATCCTTTCTTTTCCCTACTGTCAATCGGCGGAGTTTGACAACTTCGCGGGTGACAACGCGGCTCATTATACAACAATGAACGACTGATAGTCGTATTAGCACCGTTAAAGGTGTCGCTTTACGAGCAGTTGACTGGCGAAGCACCCTATCACCACACCAACGGTAAGTAATAGGGCTATATTGCGGCTGGTATTGGCATTAAAGAGGACTACGTGGTAACGTCGCAATATGTCACAGACGGGAGGGAGGTGCAGGATGTGAACAGGGCAGGACACATGAATGTTGTAAGGAGGTGTGTACTATTCATTAAATGTAGAAAATTCGAGGTCTGCAGCAAAATGTTTGTTTTTCCTTAGTTCATCAGTAGAAAATATTCTGTTCAGGCATTGGCCATTGAACTTTACGTGGAATTTCAATATAGCTAGATTATTGGCGAATTATTCCTGCCAATATGGCAAAGCGCACGTTTGGTATATGCTACACGAGTAGAATGTTTCAAATTCGAATTTTTTGGGGCTTACATATATGTACAAGTATGTTTATTTTATAACGTTCCATTATAAAACAACGGTGCGGTCGTCCATACGAATAACGTAATGATGGTTTGCTTACAAGAAAATGACCTCTTCCTTTATACAAACTATCTATCCTAAAGTACATGGTGAAATCCTGCGGCTGGTTTACCCTCTAACCCTTTCCCCGTTCCTTTTGAAGCCATCCATATAAAATATTAGAAACGCACAAAGCTAAATAATAAGTAGATTATCACGCGTTCGTATCGTTCACGTTGAATACAAGAGGCTATTTATCAATGCAAATGGGTAAATGTGAGTCACCGTGAAGGGTGAGGGGGCATGCGAAATGAATAGTGGTAGAGACCCAACGGAGCGGGTTGGTGTTTAGTCATTGTTAGAGCCATGCAGGTAGGCGCAAGGAACATTAATGTTCCGTACCATATACTAAGGGGCCCTGCCCTGTCTGCAAGCTAAGGGAACAAGTTCACTGAACCGAATCTGTCACAGGAAGATCTGAGTATCAACAGGCAAACAAGAGAGAGACTTGGATAGAGAAAGAATAGTCGATACCGTACGACAGAGTGGCAGGAAAAGTACTCGGTGTTTTGCGTACCGACTCGAAAGGCCGCTTGGTTTACTGGCAGATACGACCGTCAAGCCGTGTCTGACGTAGATGAAAAACCAGCTTCATCTTTATCAACCATTGGTTGATAAAGATGAAGCTGGTGGCGGTAAAGAGAGACATGGCTTTCTCAAGTATGGAAAAGAGAGTATTGTCCGTATGACCTGTAGAGCATCTAATTTATTCAAAGGGTTATTTCGACTTTTGGCAAGATTATCGCACGTTTTAACGATGCTTGTTATTTTTTAGGTGCTGTAGGGTTGAGGAATCTAAGGTGCAGAAAAACGTGGGTTGACCTCAGGTTCTGCAAAAGAAGACCCTTATTAATTAACACATATTTACACATCTACGCTCAGCATAAATGTAATAAAACAAATATCAGAGTGGCGCAATGTTCACTTTATTTTTTGTCTTGAGGTTAAGGCGACCTAACCAAGTCGGCTGGATATCTAATTCGTATAGTACGGAATAGAGTGGCAAACAACTATTTCATTTTACTCTTGTTGATTTGACGTATGAAAGAACGCAGTTAAATACCGAGCTATGATCAAGATGTGCTTGGGTAGGCAGTGTAAAGACTATAGTCTATTGGGGTAGCAAACTTCGCGTTGTATGCCCTTTTTCAAGAGTAATTTCCGAACAGATGACAAAGAACCCGACCATCACAGAAACTCTGCGTGATAGCAGCTCGTGTATTTGCAACCTAAAGAAGAGCGACTGGCGTTCAAGAGCGAGAGATGGACGGAATCTGCTGGTACTTGGTTTTCCAGAATGTTTCTTGCTTACATCTCTGCTACTGTGTGGTGCCAGAGTGCGCCGTCAGGCATATTTATGGAAACTTCTACGACGTTCAGAAACATTGCACTGTTAAAAAAAAAGGAGAATGTCATACGATTAGTTAATCTGTCTATAATCAATTCAAGTAAATTATAGGAACGCGGTACAATAAACATCCTATATATTAAGTTGATTACTCGAAGCAATGATTGGTTATACTCGTGCTCATATAACACACATGTGTACATTTCATTTGTTTTAACATGTTAACATTCTCTAATGGAGATGAATGTATTTTTACAGATACCGCGTTAGACAATACGGCGGCTGTAGGAAAACTTCGCGAGGCAATCAGTCTGTCCCTTCAGGATTGCATACTTGCTCTCAACGCGCACACAAACAATGCTACTCCTCGAATGGCACAACTCTTACTCATCTTGCCGTTGCTAAGGTATAACGATCGACTATTATTATTATTCGTTATTTGTTTTTTATCATTTCATTATGAAATCCTCTTGCGAAATTTTCCGTTCTAAAAGGGTTAGCGTACGTCGGAAAAACAAGGCCATAATGTGAGTCTATGTGCCTGGAGTCAGATGACTTCATGCCCGCGCGTTCATGCATTAACAAGAAAGATGGACTGGCTTCCTGACTTTCATTCCTGAGGGTGGAATGAAAGCGACCCGCCACTCTTCCGTGGGTGGTCTATATACTACGAAAAAGCCCTCTTCTCTCCTAGTGGTTAGCATTTCCTATCCGTTCGTGTGAACGGTTAAGAAGGATAGGATTTGCGATAGAAGACGTTATTCTTAAACAACTACTGTCTTTTTCTATTTAAAATGGCAAATGGGACTTCCAGTCTAATAAGGCGGAAATGCTCAAGGGTACTTTGCTCAAGCATGGCACCATTGGCCTGTATTATAAAAGCAGGAAAAATCATTCTTTCTCGTGGTAATATATGGTAAGAAAGTGGTTTAAAGATTTATTGACTACATTTAAATTTTAATCCGCAGCTTAGAAAAAGTTTAGTTTTTGTTCTCTTCGTCCTCTTATCGTTGGGTTCACGACTGGGAAAGAGAAAAACCACAAGTATCTGATCCGCATTACAGTTTGCGCCGTCATGCTGTTTTTCTGTGCTCGTTTTTGTACGTACGTAGTATGTCCATAGCTAGGAAGTACGTGGTAGACAAATGTATTATAAATGTTTATATGCAAAAGCTTTTTACGCACGAGATATTTGCCAACCGCTACCACCAGTGAAGCACCGACGCATATGTACGACACCCACTATTCTAAGTGTGAGAAAAACTTGGAAATTTGGAACACTGGATAGTTTCAGAGCCTATCTATACGCTAGCCGTCTATTTACTGCCAAGACACTATACACAATTACTGAAACATACTGTTCATCGCAACGAGAAGAAGTAAGCGACAATTGAATAGACCTAATTCCATAACCTATATTTATCCTTACATTTCAGATAATACATATTAGATATAAAGCAATAAAGGGCGAAGCCCGCGAACTAGCCCATAGTAACACGATATTAAGTCATCGACATATGCCTTATTTAATACCCGCTTAATGCCTGCGCATAAGGTTTTGCAAATACACAATTATAACTTGTTAAATGTTCCTCATGCCCTTTGTTTCTATATTTTATGCTGTTTTCCTTAACAGGCAACTCGACTTGATGGTGCGGCATTTTTGGCAACGGGCTCGTCAAGAGGGCAAAGTGGAAATGAACAAACTATTCTGTGAAATGCTCGAGTGTCACAGTAGTCAGTTGCGGGCGGTGTGCTAACCGAATGCCCTGTTGTCTAAAGACGACACAAGTTCTACTGCCTGTGACACCAGCCGCAGTCCGTCCTAATTCTCCGCCATTGTCTGCATGTTGGCCTTTCTATTGCGCCGGGCTTGGGTCCTTGTTTGCGTCTGTCTTCTTCTGGGATAGTGATTCTAACGCCAGTACAATAATCAACTGCCGAACTAACAGTTGTTGCCAAGAAGATCTAATTTCCGACTATGGTGTTGCGGAAGACCAAAGAACTTATACCAACACAACTTCTTCTGCCTAAGTTCAAAAACAAGCCAAGCTTCAGTTTGCTTTGAGTTTGTCAACTAACGCTTTGTGTGCTACAGCATCTAATTCCACCTGACTATCGAAGCTGGAT
Organism: Varroa jacobsoni; assembly: GCF_002532875.2. Classification (NCBI taxonomy): domain Eukaryota; kingdom Metazoa; phylum Arthropoda; class Arachnida; order Mesostigmata; family Varroidae; genus Varroa; species Varroa jacobsoni. Next base: position 4,721 of record NW_019212945.1, on the reverse strand, counting down.
GCGGTCGCGGCGCATGGGATTTATACCTCAATTAATTTCCATCAGTTCTACGGGAAAACTGACATTACATCGGGAAGGACGGGTGCGCGAACAGACTATGAAGAGGATCTCGTCATTTTTACTCGTATGCTTCAAGTCCGACACACGCAAATCGACAAACAAGACAGTGTCTTCTTCGTAAAGCGGCGACAGCACTCTCCCGCAAATTCTGCTACTACCAGAACTGCCCCCATGTACCGCAACTCGTTCCACAACTTCTACTGCAACCATTGTCTACCACAGCCATCGTAATCATTGTGCTTAGCTTGCCTATCTGTCGCCATTTTAATGACGCGCGCCTATTTTCCAACGAAGGCCGTCCATCGGCGACCTCGTCGGCGTCCTTTCGCACCCCCTAGGACTTGCGAGGCTTAGACAAAAGAGGTGAACGGAGTGCTTGCAAGAAACCATAAATCATGCCACTGCGATTAGTGACCGGTTTATTGCGACTCAGATTATAACCACTAAGGATCATCGATTATCAACAACAATCCAATTGTTGATTGACGATTCGTAGTTATTCCTGTTGGTAAAGAGAATTCACCAGGGGACTAATGCGCGATTACTGTTGTTACTTTATGCTGTTAGTACTACAAGTAGAAAAATTCACAGAGCTTTGCATAGGTGTAATGGGAAAAAAATCTATCAAATACAAGGAATAATGCCTACGGTCATTGGGTCTTCTTCCTTTTCCCGTCCAGTGTTTGTCGCAGAGATGTGCGACTAACTGATTCAGGGGTTACTCGGCATGAAAATATAAATGGCGCATCTGAGCCGGACCGTGTTTCGTTAATTATTTCCATAGTAACAATATCTAAAAAAAGACAGAAACAAACTAAACAGTTTCCAATTACACGCAATTAGAGCAGATATCCAATATAGGTGACAGACGACGTTGAACGAGAGGTGAGCGAAAAAGGACAGACAACGCAAGCCCGTTGTTGTTAAGAGTTAAACTTTGTTGAGTAGTATAGCGGTTACTAATTAGAGCTAATTATATTATTACCATTCTATCTAATGGTTATTAGTATGACTAAAATATATTAACTGATTGATATAAAAAGGAGCGGACGATGGCAATGATGCAAATACTATTATTATGGTCTCTAACCCAATAGGGCATGGCGAATGGCCAAGGTCATGGTGTTGTTTAGGAAAAAAGCGAAAGGAAAAAGGGTTTGGTAAACGTGATGAGTGTGTTCATACTTGTGACAGGACTTATTATTACAGTATATAGAATGTTTGGAATCGTGAAAAGAGTGACAGTGCACTACGATATACTTACTATCAATCGATAGCAGAGAGACAAATAGAAAAAAGGTAGTAGAGTCGTTGCGTCGTGTTTTTTGCCACGGCATGAAAACTGTATCATACAATACAATAGATTCACATAGGCTTAATGCACGTACATACACTTAGACAATGTGTGTGTGTGTGTGTGTGTGTCTCCCGTACAGCGACTTCATTAACTGATTATAGCCGATAATTCTTGACATGCTATAATTATTCATGACCTAACTAATGGATACTTTATATTGGTTGCAGGGGCTGTTAAAAGATACCATAAAAGAAGAATGAATGGTCAGGCTTACGATTATTAAATATGGATCGGATGTTAAAGGGAAATAATCAGACGTCTATGTAAATGCTATAGAGAGACTGCTATTTAGGAGAATTGTGGAGATGCCTACATAATATGCGTATTGTGTAATTAATAAGTGAGGAATATAATTAATTGATGGTATTGTCATGACGTGGTGCCTCCGTCGAGGTTACATTGGTTAATTATATACGATGTATGCGCATGGTACCAAAGAGTGTACAAGGACAGTGCAAAGGGGTGTCAACAATAATAGTAATGGCAAAAAGACGAAATGATTATTTGGGCCTTGGCTTATCATAGATAGAGAAATATCGCCCGACTCGTAGTTTAGGATTGGAACTTGATTAATGACAACTGTTATATTATTCTATTACTATAAGTTTTAAATAAGCCCACTTCCAGATACAAATGTTAACTCGTGTTGGCTCTGGTGGTCGAGTACGCGTAATTTATTTGTTGTGACCGTGATTTATGATGAACTAAATATTCTGTGACAGCCAAACAGGTAGTGGCTATATCCACCAGTAGTTATGTTCTCAGCCGGATAGAAATTGAGGCAATACATCCCTCTGTTGAATTTAGTGAATACTCCATTAAGGCTTTCACCGTGATTGTCGGTGCGACGTGATCGATCACTTACTGACGCATTAAGCTCTCTTAATTCAATTTATTACGTCTATCGATTGTTGCTGCGGCAGCAATTGCTGATTGTGGTGGCTATTTACGGTCAGCCTTGCCCAGTGGCTGGGTCAAGAGTCCAGTCTTCCTGTCGTGAATTAATTTGGGTTCCGATTTATCGCATCATTTATGACTCAGTTGGCTGATGATTCACTAATCTAGCTTACGAGGTGCCATTTTCTGTCCCTATTGTTAAATTGATTGTTGTACATTTGATTAAGTGACCATAATAGATATATATATATATATATATATATATATATATATAAGTTAACTACGAAGCTAAATGGCTGTTACTGCTGTACGATAAATTAAATGCGCAATTGAAAATTTGTGATTGAATTATCTAGACCAAATCAGCCGGGGTAGCAGCGGTAGCAGCAATAGAATATAGTAACTCATCAAATCTATGATGTGATCGCCATCATTTACCCCCGGAGAGGTGCGCTGAAAGTTGGCCGATCAAAAAACGAAGTTGTATTTGCCGAACAAGTTTGCCGCCTCCTATTGTGCAATAATATTATATACGATAATGTGTTAATATTCTGCTCTGCATCTGTGCGGATAGTAAGTATAGTCGGGAAGACCAAATCGGAACAGGCTGATTTCAGGAGATTTTTGGTGACTGATGGGAGCGACATATATGATGTTCGTATATCACGGGTCCGACTACGAGAGATGTACGACTGGCAAATAGAAAGGGTAAAAACAGTTACTATTGACAAAACAAAAAGGAAACAGTTAGTTGTTTGTGCGGATTGCGGTATGTTAAAGTTCTCCTATATTGTCTTGACAAAATAGCGTTTATTCAGCAGTTCGGTTGACAGCGATCGCCTCGCTACTTTGTCGCAATCGTTTTCACATGTAGCATTAAGGCTCTGATCGAGCATTGCTATGACGAGGATACTAGTACAATAAATTTACAGGAACACTATATTTATTGACGGATATCATTTAGCTGTGACGCGAATGCCACGCGTCGTCCCTACCTATGTAGACTATGACAGTGTTACTATTACTAAATATATTCATGGATAATGATTTGCTAGCTAGCTGTGCTCAGTTTCATTGATGAGGTTTAAGTTTCATATATATATATATATATATATATATATATATATATATATGGCACTGCAAAAGGCACCTATGCGTCGAAAAACGCGAACATATAAAACGTAAAAGTGCAAGAACGGGTGAGTCGATTAAATCTATATATTACATTAACCTATATAAATATATATATTCTTCAAAAATATACATTCACTGCGTAAATACGATGCGGATGATTGTAGGAAGCGACGAGTACGTAAATCTATAGATAAACAGACACGCCTATATATTTATGAGTGACGGTACATATTGCCCTGAATGTACAAGTCGGAGACAGCGCGAGGATGGCGAAGGGAAATCGATTTCGAAAAAAAAAAACAAACTAGTAGGTAAAATATGGAATTACGAAATTATAATAATAACGATGATCATGATAATAACAGTGATGAGAATAATTAATTAAAAGCAGCTCTTATAACTTTGTTAAGAAGAAAACAGAAGACGCAAAAAAAGCAGAGAAAGACAACGATCAAGGTGGTGATCAAAATAAAGGGGCGTTTACGTCAGATCGATGCCCTAGGTGCTTGGATATTAAGCTACTGCGTATACATGATTCTCGTGTGACAGTCAAGGCGCAAATGATGGCGAACCAATGGAACGACAATAGGGGCATTAATGGAATACACACACATACAGACACGCTTAAAGGGTCGATATCGGACCTTCGTTGTACCCGGCTCAAAATTCATTATAATGGGTTTTCTATGTAAATAAAACGAGATCAGCTGTGAGACCTGTCACCTCTATGGAGCATGATCAATCGGGCACCTTTCCTCGTTCCTATCTGAATCGCACGTTGAGTGCTGTTGTGTCACCAATCGCGTCTAAACAAGTAGGTTAGGCTTACAGACAAACAGAAGCAGACTATTGTTGACGGATTGGACAGGGCAAAAGATTACAAGGTAGATAATGATATGATCCAAAAATAATAGGAAGAAAATAAATAGGCGCAAACGCAGGTAGAAGTAAACCGGGTATACGGAGATTTGTCACCGCCATAGATAGCAACTCAACTCGCCCTTGTTCTAGTCTAATTTCGGCCCGGTAAGAAGCATGCCGTGTCCCCTTTAACGTTTTTCTAATTATTGCGAAGAGGTAAAAAGAGAGAAACCGATCTGAATAAAATAAACGTAACTTTGCATGGTAGTACCGATGCGGAAAGGCCTCGGCCGCTAATTGATGCAAATCGTGGAAAAAACCGTTATCAACGACCCATTGAGAGTGCTTGATATATTTATGCATATAACACGCTACGCCTAACTACGAATTTCAACCATACATTTCTATCGAT
>NW_019213331.1:399349-436259 GCF_002532875.2 Varroa jacobsoni | reverse complement strand
ATATAAATGTCTGTGTCTCTTCTCTCACGACCAAATTCCTAACAACTAATTACTACGAATAAAAAAAGAAAGAAAATACAGTGCATCATACTGATTCGCGCCTTAAAAGGTTTTAGGCGGGAGGGCCGCTTGCTCCACTGCATGCTTACCTTAGAGCACCGGCAACGAGAACACCAGCAGTAACAAACCGAAGGTTACCATTTATCAGCGATTTGTATGCCCGCCCACTAACGTAACGGTTCGTTGACTTCACTATCTCAACCCGTCTCAACTGAATGCCTGCTACCACGACAAAGTCTACTGGGTCTATACAGTGACTACTGAGCGTCTCACTCTTCAGCCATTTTGCTAAATGAGCTTCTTTTCCAAGCTCAGTTTGCCCCCCATTGCGCTGTTTTGATCCCATTTAACAAATACAAAATGAAGGGTGTCATGCCTAGAAAACTAACCTCGAACTAAACGGACTATGTAATCGACTGTCCTCAGTTCAATAATCAAATCGCAGTCATCCATCAACACCAGCATCACCAGCATATTCTAATATCCATTCCTATATAATCAGCATTCCTAATATTCAAAGCATGCTTGTTATTTTAATCAAGATCAAAAAATCCTTATTTTGTAAAAATAAACGATGTACGGATAATGACGTTAATTACGCATAGTGAAGAGCTACCTTACGGAAAAGGAATATATATATACACAGCTGTCATAAGCACCTAACAAAAATGCATGAAAATCCGCCACCGACCGTTAAACGGCGAGGGCATCTCATCAGCAAACAACATACCGTATATAACCCCACGATCGAACCAGACAACGTTAATAGACCGACAGACCACTCAATAAATAATACCGTCTGTCATCTGTATTGTTCAGCCCCTCTCCCCCTCGATACCCCCACTCATTCTGTTCAAATACATGTACTCCAAAGACTCCGTTGTTTTAGATTTTCTCATTTAGCTAACCTCTGTTCCTTGCCACTGCCCTCCGCACCCATGTACGTGTGTCCTGTATTTTGTTATGTCCTACCAATAAAGCGAGCCATGATGGTTTCTATTCACTCGATCCTTCGCAAGTGTCGACCTCATTCGTGCTGAACTTTAATTTATCGTTCAGCTGCGGTCAGATCTCAAGTGCACCCCCAACATCGGATCGTAACGAAAACCACAACCTTATATTGAACCACCAAATATTAGAACGGTCGCTATAAAAAAAAAAAAATTAGTATACCTTGTGTACAGCTCAACCAGTTTTAACCTAACGGTGATTACCATTACTATTGCTATTATTCTTTATATTGTTATTATTAGTACGATGTTCTTGCAGTTTACTATATAATGCTAAAGTATAATGATAATACCTGCAAATAAATAATAGTAACACTACGGATGATGTATACTGCTGACATTATCCGCCCTCTACTGGACGGGAAAACAAATCAAACGAAAGTTTATTTATGTAGATATTGACTGCATCACAACGTTTTTATTACTGGATTATTGTTATTATAATAATATATTAGATTATTGCTATTACGTAAAAGGCTCGTAGACGGCCGCGGTACTCCCTCATTTGTTACTTGTGCTAAACAGCATCGCACCAAACAGAGCCGATCAAAACGAAGATGGCGATGCTGATACTGATTTTGTTGATGATTGCGACGACAACGTTGTTGTTGTTGTTGGTGATGGTGGCAAAAAAGCCCCAGGTGGTGAAGCAGTGATCCGAAAACGACAACAAAGAAAAGAAATAGCTGTCGAAGGCACCGCACCGTTTGTCCACTCAGCGGAAACTGCCGAGAGGGAGCGACCCGGCCTGGGAGAGCAGCCGTACATGAGCTCGTTCTACGAATTCAACATTGGCTCGTCGAATTCAGTGTACATATATATCAGTTCAAATCTGAATCGTTATATTTGACCGAGCTCAAGGTATAACTCCCCTTGATACGGAGCCTTTCCCATAGACTGTGCCTCCGCCACATCTCCTACTGCGTGGTGAGTAGGCAATACTATTGTTATGCCAATTAGGATTTTGATCCAGATTGCGCTCGCCCGGCGGTAGGAACAAAGCGTACGGATTTTCGGTAGTAGTTCCGCTATCGATTGTCCAACAACAGCACTAACTAACTAACTAACAAGGACAACAACGGCAACAACACAAGCACAAAACAAGCAATGTCAACAATAAACACAATAACAAAAACAACAACAACAACAAATCAACACGATTTATTAAAGAATTCACTAAACAACTGAAAAACTGATAAGAAGACAAAGAGAACGACGAGAATAACGAAGATAGTGACATTGATGAATACAACAACAATAAATACAAACAAAAATATTAATAATAATGTGTATCATAAAGTGATTTAGCAGCAACAACAACAACAACAATAAACAGTAATAACTGTAAGAATAAATCATTAAGTTAAAAACGGTCTCTTCTTCTCTATACGTAAGCAGATAGAAATGCATTCGGGGGGTAAGTTAAATATTTGGTTACCTCGTATACGTTATGCTGCTTTGTGTCTTTCGCTACCTGTTAAGTTGCAGAGAAAAGCCCCTGTAGCATGCAGGTCGTATTAGATAAGATCATCGCACCGTTGCTAGGCTTCAAGTTTTAGGGGTCGCGTTATTCTATTGTGTTCTAGTCAGTAGCTTTATAGAGTGTCATAAGATACGAGCTGATGTGAAAAAATATACTCTTATCTTGCAGAAAATGCCCTAGTCAAGCAAACGATTCTTTTCTAAGCGCTCCCCTGTTACATATTTTTTCAATTACTGAAGAAAGAATTCATCCTTAGCAAACCTCCTTTGTTATTCGATGTTTGCAAAGCTGAGCCAACCCTTTTGGAGGCCTCTGCTACACGACTGATACTATTGTAGATCCCGCATAAACCCTTCTCAAATGCATAGGATATCAAGGAAACTGGTGACCTTCCATCGACTCCCACAAGCTTCAAGCGTTTACTGCAAAATACTAAGAATTCGACTCTTTCATAAATGGAGTGCACGCTGATCAGAGACGGACCTCAAACTTGTTTTGCTTTTTTTTATTTTCTTTGCAAAACGCAGTTCGCGGCTGCGGTTGTAGGCTGGAGGCGAGCAAGCAATATCATAGGTGGGAGCCAAGTGGAAAAAAAAAAGAGAATAAGGATCACTCTGACATCTGCACCCAAAGAAGTTTTCCATTTTTTTTTTTTATACCGGAAGTGTTTAGGCGTTGAGTCATAAGCTTGCAGGCTTTTTGGCCCAGTTCACGCTGCACTGAAACAGTAGGAATTCCGCAAATTAATTGGCCGTCATATACTAAAGCAGTATAGACGACCTAAGCATCGGTTTCGTGTCGCTTTTGAGTGGAGGTAATTCAAGTCTTCAGAGTCTGTAGAATTAATGAGAGAACGTTGTGTAGAACTTACCAAGCAATAAAGAATTAAAAGGGAAAGGGAACACTAAAGACAAATCGAACGAATCTACGTCCTAACCTAAAAAAAGGAGATAAGGAGATATTGCAACGGAAAGGAAAACATCATGAAACGACACCCTCTCGGTGGCTAATACGCACCTCGTTGAGTGCGCTGCTACGGCAACCATGAGCGTGCGCCCACTGCAATTTGTTTTACTTATTTATTTATTTTTATAAATCAAGTTTTATTACTCGAAAATATAGTACACATTTATACTGGCGTTCCATAGGTTTGTCAGAGAAAAACATGCCCAGCAAGATTTAAACGCCGGATATCCAACGACCGATGAATACTACCATATTATACAATATCTTAAAATAAACCACTACCAGTCTCAGTCCGTGCATCTGTTTCTTCGTTATCAAGCGTGCGCAGTAACAATTCCAAACGCGAAACTGCTTGACCTGTGCTCAGCCGCCAAAGGTCAGATCGTGCGTACTTCATTCTGGTTTCCGCGTCAAGCAGACTATCTCCCTGAAAACGACTTGGAATTACGTCTCCTTGTATCACCTAACCTAACCGTGTGCTATTGACGAGTGACTGACGACTTTTTGAGCGCTGTGGGAGTGAGAACAGTGCCGAAACGTCTGTCCAGCATATCCCACGCGAAATCAAAGCCCGCAATTGCAAGCCACTGTGCCACGATAGAACAAGGACCTACCAAGCTAAGCATGTTACGATAAAAAACAGAATGAGAAAATGTCTGCGCTCGTCATTACATCGACCTAGAAAATATACTAGAACTGAGAACGGCTGTATAACTTTCTCGAGTAATTTAAGGTGAGGTTGTGGAAGATGTTGACGACAAAATACTGGATCCCCTAAACCGCAAAGGATTGACGAGAGTTGGAATAGATTGCTGCATCATAAAGCTACAGCAGCGAAACGTGCATAATTCGTCAGCGACTCTCACCGCAGCTAAAGACGGCCATCTTAGTTTCCAGACACTCATATTCATCGGCATTCGTCCAACAATTTACAGTAGTGGACTACCTTCTTTTACCACTACACGCAACCGTAAGCGTTTACCGCCTCTATAGAAAGCGATCCGATAATTGAATGGAGTGACTTCGGCGCTGACGAAAAACCTACGCTTTCTTGGTGCAGATTCTAGCTGAATAACGGTCGATTGCGAACAGCAGTTGCGGTGAAGTCTTCGAGCGATATCGAAAGATCCTGACTATTAGTGAAGAACATGGAGAAGTTAATACTACAAATGAAGGATCTAAACGCTAGGCTTTCGCAATTCGTCTATTGTGTGCCGAGCAATCTATTCTGTTCGATCATGCTAATACCACCAAACGTAGAGTCTAAAAAGTTATGCTTGCAAAAAACCATTTTTGCTATGGATACCCCACTACTAAGCGCACTATCAACTGAGCAAGCTTGCTGATGCTGTCAGACAAATCAATGTACAATGGTTATTCATCACGATGGCGCAGCTAAGCGCAGCCCGAGCTTTCGATTGACGAACACTCTATATACAGCTATGCAACGCTCTATCCCAGCAACGTGTCGCAACGCTTAATGCGCGAAAAAAAAGCCAGTATGGAAGGATCATAGCGGGCAACCATGATAGCACATAGCCTTCAACCATTCGGTAAGGCACCGGGTACCGCTTCACTTAACGCTTATATATCGGTTGGCCTGAGCGTCAAATTGTTGCCCCATCTTCGGTTTCATCGAGTTGCGATGTCAATGAAGGATATCATGAAGGTGCACATTGTGGTAAGAAGTCTCGTCAACAAAAACCTATCATTATGCCAGTTCCTACGGTAAGATCTGACTGACGACCACCGTTACTCGGGAAGACACGCTAAGTGGTGTTGTCATAGCAGCGACTCTACTTATCACATCTACGGGCGCACATAAATTAAGCGATTCGCTATACCATACCGATATGTTAACGAGCTTCGCCACGCTGTCTGAGGCTAGCTTATTCATCAAAGAGATCGTAACTTGGCCAATCTTAGCAAATTGGAAAGCTAATTCGTCGGGTTTCATGGACTATCTCAAGAATTGCCGAGTGGAGTCAGCTGAGGCACTGTGTCCCTGAAGGTAGTCGAAATCATCTGGTCCCCGATTGCTGATCATCTTCGCGTACAGCCAACTTCGCCCGCGAGCTCAAAAGCCCTCACATTTTTACACGTCACTAAGCGCATAGCATTGATCGTCTGTCAAATTAACCAGATGGCTACTTCAGTGGTTGCAGCATCAATCGTTAGAATGACACCCCATAGCTTTCAGTAAGCCACTCAAAGAATTACTCTCTTTTCCAGGATACGAAGGAGGAGTACTACCTTCACGGTTTCGGCAATAAATTCAGAACGGCCTATGCTGCCGTCACTACAGGCAATCTGCACTGATGGCATTTCTAGTGGCCACCTCCTGGTTAGCTCTGAGGAAGGTACTCACGCTGCAGTGCCTGAAAGTGATCGTTTGTTTGTCTTATGTCAAGGTCGATAGAATCACTATACTGACTGTAATTATACTAACTCACCGACCACCTGCTACTGCTGTTCATTGAAGCCATCTTTGTGCTGTAAAGGGTTCGTTTATAATCGTATTTCTGAGATCAGCTTCGAAATCGCTTCCCGAGGGTGTCGAATACTTTTAATATCGCAACACGTAATAAATCCACATCAAAGCGTGTTGCGAATAAAGAGTGGTGGTCACGCTGAGAACGGCTGAAACTTTGACCGTAAGATAGGTTTTACAGAAGACTATGCTCCGTCGAGAATCCAGAGCTACCGAATATCACCTGCGATACTGATGTTTTCGTTATTATTTACCCTAATCGAAATGCATTTAGCCGTATCGATACTGCAAAGAAGAAGTCGCTAGATCCACGTCCGTGGCATTTGACTTCAAGCTACGCCAATCTGCAAGATTGGCGTAGCTTGAAGTATTAAGTATTAAGTGGAGGTAGCAGAGTTACTTCGCAAACAGGGTTTGATGGCGATTACGACTGGCGATCAAGCACCAGCGAACTTAGCAATTGTTGCGCCCGCATCATTTAGCGAGAATGCTGGAATATGATAGAAAAGTATGCATATTTTGGTTTCGCCCATTAGTACTTCCGAGATAAGAACAGTTCCATATAATGTTATCATCTTACATCACTACAGAACAAATGCACCCTTCGGTATTAACACTATCCTTTTATCAGTCCGACGCCGGCAAATGGTGAAGTCGATTTTCCATCATTGTTTCATCTGTTTGAAAGCGCATGATAGTAAGGTGACCATGACCCAGTTCCGCTGTCTATAACGTTCGTCCCCGTCACGCTCCTTGGCAAAATGGCTCTAAAAAAAAAAGCCGGGTTACAACCTTTAAGGTAAATCTAACAAAGACTCCGATCTTGGCCGATCTTTCATTTGTTCTAAAGAACTTCGTATAGTTGTTTTGAAACTCGTTGCAATCATTACCAATTAGCCGTTCAAATTTACGTCAGGCAAACTGGATATACTTAGGGAAATCACGCTAGCCTATCTTGGTCGCGGAGGCCCCTGCCTACCAGCGCTTGGCTCAGCTGTTCCGGCCGACAAGTGACAAGTCCAAACAAACAGTGTTGTAACATCTGATTCGTCTGTTCTTCAGTTGCACTCGTCACGTACAAATTATTTCAAATCGCTATCCATACGATCGTACCGCAAATCTCTTCTTTAGGCACGACAGCCGAGAATAGAACTACTATTCAAAATGGAGATGTTTGCTTGTTAAAAAAGACGATGTTCCGAGGCTCAAATGGAACCTCATGCTCGTACAGTCTTACCATGGTGAAATATGGACTTGAACATTTAAAAAAAATTAATTAAATTTTTTAGGAAAACTTAACCCATCACGTCGTACAGCTTCTTCAAGAATTCAAAATAAGCCATCACCAAACGATTCGTTGATAATTCATCGAATTAAGATTGTGAAAATTTTGTAATCACTGAAATTTTGTTTTCAATTAATTTATAGAATGAAGACGCCTGTGAACCACGGTTACGCTTAAGAAGTCGAGAAGCGTGAAGCTGTTTCACTTTTTTCACCCTGGCGACATTCATACACGAGTCATAACGAACGATGAGTCCAGATGAGGCTATCTTAGAGTCCCAGTCCCCCGTCCATGGATACAAATAGTATCTTTCTCAGTACCTACTAGTGAAGGCAGGCGTATAATATTTTTCGGTATAACAGCTAAGCAAGACCCGAAAAGTTTGATATGTATTAATCATGCGCAATTCAGAGGCCAGCGAAACACTAACGCAGCATGAAGGATCGCTGTTCTTCCTTGCTGTCCCTTATTGAATTATATTTATTATACCGCACGGTAATTTTTTAATGTAGACACCCAAAAACAAGGCAACATCGGAATTTTATTACGGGAAACAATTAGCGATGAATTTGTCCCAAGGTAAACAAGGAATACCTCTAAACAAACAGTAAAAAGTGTGCTAGATACTATCATTAAGTCCAAAATAAATTATCTGTTCAGTGAAGTTATACGAGATGACATGCTCCGTGTGTGTGATAAAAACGTTATGCTAGGGCCTTAGGGCATCTTTGCACTCAACTGCATAGTCGCGTCTCTGTGTTGGCATGGGTTCAACCAAATCAGCGTAGCATATTCAATGGGAAATCTTCCACGGCTTTCTTCGACTCTCCGTAGGATAGTTAAACCCCACAGCAGGTTTCATTGTTTCCTTCAATTCCCTAATTGAATTAGAACCTTCGTAAAGTAATACAGTTCTCAGGTGATTAAAAATGCTGTCTGATCTCTAAAACAAACATAACTCCACTATATCTGAGATCATGTATATTCCTCGATGAATATTTTCCTTAGTAATTTATTAGATGCTGCTGAAATTAACTTTTAGCTCATGCGAACCATATTGATAAAAGCAAGATTACTTCTCTATGAGTTCCAAATGCGTCGTGACCTAGAATGGTGAAGTCATAAACCCAAAAATATCATTTGGACTCGTATAACACAGGAAAGTGCAGTGTGCTAGCTTGAGCAAGAAGATTTTTGCGTTATACCTATATAAGTGCTTTTTGATATATATGTGTATATATATATATATAAATAGATAAAGATTTATCTTAAGTACTTTGATCATGACTGTGTGACACAATAATAAACTTCGTATTGTAACAACTGATATTTTTCGCAAAAAAAGTTTTTTTTTACTGTCGAGGGTTTTGAAACTAATGCTGGTTATCTCTCAACCTTTCTCGGATACCTTTTTAATTCTTCCACGTGACAGCCAATTGTCTCATGTCAACACTTTTCTTCCGCAGTGCCAGACTCTGCTCTACTGCAGGTAAACTTAATTATTTTGGAGCCTTTGTAGTCTTTATTGATACTTTTTTCCAAAACTACGATAAAAAAAAAGATACTTTTTAATGACCCAAACCTGTGATTGCACTTTACTGGCGCATAAACGTACGTAGTAATTTAACTTTTACAAAAACGCACAGGCATATGTAGTGAAAAAAATCGTTTTTACACACTCCATTTCGAGGCTGTGGTATCGACTAAAATTTTTTTACGTAAGAAAAAATCTGGTTATCATTTTTGAAGGTAGAATTGATTTTTCCCAAAATAATCATTAAGTCCCACAGAATATTTTACGATCGCTTGATACACCTGAGGGGTACCTGTGTGGGAGGAATAAGCACAGAATAAAAACAAAGCCTCGAATCAACTCAAACTCGCTTTATTGTTTCTCCATTTTTCAGTATTATTTTGACAGATTGTGTGCGCGCAAGTTTCGCGAACATGTTTGAGGTCAGCAGTGGTACCGTATTAAGTATTGAGGTACATTGAGCGAAACCTTGAATTTTTTTACTTAGCAATAGCATAAATACATCTCAGTCACAAATCGTTAACAGAGTATATACATATAGATCTATAGTATACATAGATAATTACAAAATAGTATTTGTTTAAAAAAAACTAAGTGATATTTCTATTTGGAAACGGTGCAACTTTCAAGCAAAAAATTCTACCGACTCAACAAATAATTAAGTATTTTCAGAAATTGATACAAACTGGAACAATGAATTACCTTAGAACGTTGTGGTAATTAATAAAATCTTCAATATACTACCAAGTGCGATCTATCAAGAACAATACACCAACAATGTAAAGTCGTTGCAATGGGCTTCGCAGACGCTAAGACACACCTCCCTTATGCAATATAGATTGTTAAAAAACAGTGACGCTAAAACTTGATGGTGTCAAATATATTTTACCTAACCTGTGGGATCCTTAGTCCGACCCGGCAACAATCGATAAAGATTTTATAGCGTTGAGTTTGTCGCGATGGTATTGCGAGGTTTCTGCGTCCGAACGGCAGCTCTTGTTTAGTGAAGGAAAGCATTTCTGGAGACGGCTGGTTGCCTCGCCCCAGTGGACCGTCTGTAAGTAATGTTAAATATTGGTGGTTTACGCTGAGTGAGTGCGCGAGCGACACCGTGAAATACTGACATGTTCCTCGGAGATAAATATAATAGGAACACAGCTACATGCATCCCCTGAAAAAACGCATACATAAATAATACCTGCGATAGAATGAGTGCGTGTAAGCACGGCTGTATATACTCGACGCGATGTTCATATATTGCTGGCAGTTCGGAACGCAATAATGTGTTCTGAGCCTCCAACTCATTTGCCAGTATCTCGACTTGACGGCGCGACTCCGCAAGCTTGGCTATGTTATTTCCTGTCGTTTGAAGATAATTATTTTAACATAAGTCTGTGGACAAACCTCACTCTCCGACTCAATTCTGCGTCGCCGAAGTACGATACACAAGGCAGAATGCTTCTCAAATGCTAAGGACAATTGGCGTACGCACATGCTTGTATGTAAGAACTGTTACTACTACTAACGGGTCTGCTTTGACACTTATTGTCAAACAAATATGCCTAACTTTCTTGAAAGCAAAAGTGAGTATCTTCATATTTTATTTACTAATTATTGCTTAGGCTTTTCATGCATCTATAACCGTTGTCATGTTATGTAGGTCTGAACTAGGAATGGTTAGTAAAATGCTCTCGGCAATTTATTTGCATACAAGACAGCTGATTCCAAAACGCAGAGTTCAAGCTAAACCAGTGCATCTCGTAATTTAAAACTTTTAATCAAAGACACTCTAGAATAGTTTATTCATGAGCGTTTTTCTCAGAAAAGGCAAATATATTGTCAATGTTCGTCTTTATGTTAGACCCACGTATTAGCACAGCCCAGTTGTCAGACCCACCAGTGGCCTCCTTGGTCTCCAATTTTGCGACTTTTTGCACCATCCGGAGATGTTCCTGCACGAGTTGATCCCTTTTTTTGACGGCTGCTTGAACATCAGGGAACGTGCTCTGATATCGTTTCATCGGATCCACTAGACATCGTCGCACAGCTATTACCTAAAATATATTAAAAGTTGTTTATAGAATATCCAAAATGAAACATTGAAAGCACAGAGTTTGCATTCTTGGTAAGTTACAAACGATATTCATCGAACACTAAATACAATAATCGTTAGAAATGACATATATTTCCTATTAGAAAGCACTAAAATGTCGTTAATTACTGCCTCAGTCAGGGTAGTGGAAGCGTTCGTTTATGTGTGTTCTTTTGAGATAAGGGAAAGCCTTTAGAAGAATTAAACAATGAATAGCGATCTATTCATACGTGATCGTCGACAGCTTGATCCATCTCCGACGCGTAGCATAACCATTCCTCGATCGTGCGCCGTAAATCATCGTGTTCTTTGCAGAAGTCGTCATTTACCATGTCACCGCACAGTTTCTTTTCCGACTGATACAATGCTGCAAAAACATGCATAGGCAAAATTCACAAACATACAGTTATATACTTGATAGATTAAATTGGTATAGGCTGATAATATCAACACTGTCAACAAGAGAATCGTTAAATCAAAGGCAGCAAATAAATCAACCTAACATTACCTTATAAACATGGACTATTTGCTATGAAAACGACTGTCAAAGTATACTCCAGCAAATACATCATTTTCAAAGGTACTTTCCCATTACGTAGCCGCAAGTAGTGTTCACTAATTTGTTTTATGAGGCAAGCAATCTTACTATTTACTAAACCACATAATCTGCTAGCGTTCTGAAAAAAATAGCGCGGGATATATAAATAGCTATACAAGATATGAAGCAAAGGTTTTTCTCTCTATTTAGTATCCATCTCGCAGAGCATACTTAATTTTGACGTAAAAAATCCACTGCATAAATCAGGCTACAGGTTGAGTCGAACTTTATTGTCCAGTCGGATGAACGTTGCACCCTTCGTCCATACGCGAGTTCGCGCTATATATTCACGCTGTCTTTTTAAATGCTCAGTTTTTTTTTTTTTAAATAAAATTAACAGGTTATACAAAGCGCAAACCAAGCTGGACAAAAGTTCACTTCGCACGAAAACAGTTGGTGTCTCCATTTTTCTAACGAAACGTAAGAATAACATGTTTGGCAATCGAATTTGAAAAAACTTAACTGTGATTTTCCATGATAACAACGACAATAATGATACTAACCGAGCATCATATCCTCGTACTTTTTGGCACTTTTGTGTAGCTTCTTTGAATTTACTTCGAGGCGGTGATACCGTGACACAATCTCATCAACCGAATCCATTGGAGCTTCCCATTCAGGACTCGTGGGCGTATCCTTTCCACTTGGTCGCGCCGAGAGCCGCTTCAATGGGTTCCTAAATTAGAAAAAAATGAAAATACGACTAATTCGCTTCACAACTGCCGTCTTTTTGCGGACTTTAAGCAGTTTGCTCTATTGGTTCCTACAGCTGTAGTTCCAGAAAATTTATCTAGAAAATTCATTCAATGGATAATTAGTTTAATTAGTCTTGCGGGTAAAACAAATAGCTTTATCGAGAATTCAACGAATATTGAATAACATGATGATAAAATTATTTTTCTTTCAAGTTGTCCTTTGCAGAGTTAAGCCACACATTTTTATAAAGTTGAAAGGTAAAGAGCACATACTACATTTTTTTTAGAGGTTTCGTGTCAGCCCTGGGTTTAAGAGATTATATATTTACCCGATACATTATTATTAATAATTGAACCATCTCAAATGATGTATGACAGTGATAGTCTTTCTATTTTAAGTACAATCAGAAAAACTCGGAACCCGGTTACGGCTGCTATGCAGAAGAACTTACCAATTCATTGCGAGACGAGAGCTTGATGATCTACTGGAACGCCAAACAATTCGCGGTTACACTACTTAGATTTGTCATTATATCATGTTAGGTAGAAGCTTTTGATAAGTTTCATGGAGAGACCATATGGAATTGCTTTTATTTACTTCCACTGCACTGCACGAACATGGCGAGCACCCGGAAATTCTATGCGGGGTACACATAACAATATATATCTCACAGAATTGTGCATTTTTAAGCGCCTATATGCAGCGACTTTTGCACTTCCGATGTGTATTTTGTGTGTGTGTGTGTTGTCTTCGGTGCCAATCAAACAAATGTACCTAACGGAAAGCCGTCACTTCCGGGTGCAGCGAACATCAAAAGATTACTGATCTAAAAGGAGCATTGTTTTGATTTAGTCCCGCCTTTTCAGAATGTTCGAAAAGTTGCGCTCGCAATTTAATGACTAAAGTAGTTTATTACAGAATTCCTACTTCTCAATTTATCGTCTTGTAAGTAGGCCAAAATTTGTCTTCCGATTTTGGTAAATGGCATTAGCATGGCGTAAGTTGATAGGGTGTTTTGTTGCCAGTGTGGTGAGCAGTTTCGAAATGTCTAACAAGGGAGATCTGGTTTTAGCCGTCTAATTATTGCCCGCCACTTAACCGCTTTTATCATTATCAAATGAATAAAATATTTCTCTGAATATTCATTCGATTGAAAAGCGAATCTTATGATACGCTTTAGACTCAAAACAAGGCTGCAAATTGATCGTTTCAAAGACTACGAAAAGCTAACTCTACATATTACATGAGAAACTATTGATTTAAGTGATTGGGCTTATATTTATTTTAGGTAGATTTCTATTTTTCGCTTGAGTAAATTTTAGTCACAGGGTTTTTCAGTCTCATTTGACTGTACGAAAGATAAAACGCTGCGCATTTCAACAATGAATCACTCTACTTTTAAATAATATAGAAGAATGAGCGAAGTATATGAATACAATAAGAAGTTTATGCATTATCATACTAGATGCTAGGTAGGATGACCCAACAAAACCTAGAGGTCGATTTGTTTTACATTTTTTCAAACTCAACTATAGTAAGTTAGCTTAATGTCAAAGCAGTTGTTTTAAATTTAATAAACTTCACGTCGAATCCACCTATCTTCTTTATACTACTTCGTACTAAACGCACACGCGGTTAGTATGTGCGACGGATGGCCAATGCAGAGCTGCTCGTTACGAAAAGCCTGACAGCAGAACAATTTTGTTCAACTTATATCGAAATATGTATGCTTGACTTAAAATGACCTCTCCATAATTGATTTTTTGAAATTTCATTTCATATTATTCATTTTAATATTTTCCGGGTATTCAGGATTCGATAATAATGGCTGAACGGCCTGAAGACTTTAACCTTCCTGTATCGGTAGTTGCTCGTCTGCTCAAGGAATCGCTGCCCGAAAACGTGTCCGTATCGAAGGAGGCTCGGGCCGCTCTTGCAAAGGCAGCATCGATTTTCGTTCTCTACTCTACCTCACTTTCAAACAACTTCGCCAACAAAAGTATAATAACAATAATTTAATTTTTTTACAGGGCCTAAGCTACAACTTCCATGTGTACCATAAATCGACTCACGAACACGGTTACTGATTTGAGCAGACTACCGTTGTTCTTGAATAGGCTATTTGCTTTGTTATTGGATATTTAGTAACAGCATTAACTTGTTGCTTAATTCGTAACGAGGAACGATGAAGACCTTCTATCTATTCGTAAAGATCCTGTCTACCCAATGTCTAGACTCCCATCTATAAAAAGACTACACCTATTTATTTTTTTCCGTTGAGGTGTCGACACACCTGCATAATGCAAAAATGATTCCACAGAACATTAGGCCTACATGATGTCTTTTAATTTCTTGCTAAATGAAGCACAATTTCGGGAAACAATTTGTATGTTACAGGTAAGCGCAAGATGGTTTCTGGGCAGGATGTTATGGCAGCAATGGAAGATATGGAACTAGAAGCGTTCAAGCCGCAACTGGAAGAAGCGTTAGAAGCTTTCCGAAGGGATAAGAGCGCCAAAAAGGATAAAAAAAAGGCTAAAGATGGGACGACAAAAAATAGTTCCGGCGACGGTTCCGTTGAGGCAAAGTTACAAGGTTTGTGACTAGGAAATTTGTTGCTTTTTATTTATTTTATAGAAAACTATTGTGTAGCAGTTGAGGTGGATCAAGATCAGTCTATCTATACACAGAGACAACTCACAATATTCGAACGTTATTAGTTCTTTGCTGCCTTAGTTCTGCCAAATTTTAAAATTTTCTTCCATATCGACCTTTGGCCTAGCGAGTGCCTTATAACTTCCGGCTTTTTAGCTTTTTATAACATATCTAGGAGAGCTATAGAGGGGGGCGCGTTCTGTTTCATAGCCACGTATCCTCTGTATGTGTGTCAAAAGTAATAAAATGTCTGATAACTTCAGGCCGTTCGCTAATAGGTTGCTGATGAAGTCGCCTGATAGAGTATGATTATTAGTAATTTTATTTCGCTATTTTTTGCTTTCTAGACAATAACAATGATGTTGAGATGGCAGAAGATGCAAACAGTGATCAGGATGCGGCAGATCAAGACGACGACTGAAACCGGTTGCACGGACGCTACGAATAAAAAATTTGAAAAAGTCTCTGGAACCAGGTAGGACTGTATAGAACATCTTGGGAACAGGCATGGCATTGCGTTGTATATAATGAAACGACTTGTACACACAAAATAAATAATCATCTCATCTGTGCATAAGCATTCATGTGTTTTCAAAAGTTTCTATTTCAGCAGTTCTTAAGCATCAAATAAAGGAAATTCTAACCAACTAAGTACATATATCTAATGATGTGCAACAAAGCTTTCTGAGAGCAACTGTCCAATCAACGTCAGTAAACTTTTCCATGATTTTTTTTTGTGTGAGAATGTGATTATCCTATGCTTTGGACATCTATCCCTTTCTTATCGTACGTCTGTCGGTTTCTAAAATATCTATTAGATGGAGATCATCAAAGGCTGTATACCTGAGTCGACCAGCGACCTTTTCTTCTTCTAAATTTCTTACTTGATGAGAACGCTCTGTGTTGATTTAAGACCCTAGACGGTAGGATCAGTCAGACACGATTTTACAACAAGAATGTTTCCGTACCTTTGCATTACGGAATTTTCATTGGAAGCCATGTAGTTTCAATCTGTTGCGTTTTTCAACGCTTCAATTAATTTCTAATTGCTGGCGCTGTGTCTTTTGCTACTCCAGCATAGTCATGATATTATTAATTATAATATCATGAAAAATACAGATAGAGTAAACCGCAGTTGCTCCAACTGCAGGCTTTGTTTGATTTAAAGACTATTTGCATAGTGAGTAAAACATTTACCATTGAAATTCGTAGATTATTTAGGAACCTTCTAAAGGAGCATCTGGCTTTGGCAGCATAAGTAACTGAGGTTGGCGTATGCTATAACGGCGTACGATGCTAGGTCATACAATACGTCCCTCGGCCAATGTCACGAAGATTGCCTCTATTGGCACTAAGAAATCTAATAAAATCTGATGTACTCCGTGGCCGGACAACAAATCCACAAAGGCAGATTTTTTTACGAGGTTGCGGAAACTCCATAGCGATTCCCTTGCGTTGTATCCCAGTCTATGTTTTTTTTTTTACAGATAGACAGTATAAGAGTACTTTTCCATAAGTAGTGATCGGACATAGAAGGCTTAGAGAGTGGCAACTGTTTCGCAAGTAGATAATTTAATCACCTTAAATTTTGTTCTCAATGAAAATACGTATAATGTGGGAAAAAATATTCCAAGGTATGCCTCACATTTATTATATATATATATATATTAGATACATTATAAATTATTAATCTTCAAAAATGATGAATTGTGTCGGTCAATTATCTAAATACTTTTTGCTTACTTAGTAAAAAGAAACCAGTTTTGAAAATATGATATATTATAGCACTGGAATGGCGTTTTCGCTTATTTGTTATATTGCCATCTGAAGACAATGTTATCCATGCCGAAAGTTTTCCCATTTGGCTCAAAAGACCATTCAACCTCTTCTTCCTTGAAGCGTTTGGCTATCTAACCACGATACTAGACTAAATTAAATATGCTAATGCAGAGTTTTTTTTTTTTACAGGACCGTTTCGATTTTTCCGAACCCCCAAAGTCTAGACAGATTACAAGAACCGTAGGGTTCCGGGTGTATCTTGATCTGATGGAAACCATCGTTCGATATATTTATTTTTATGTATTAATGTATTAATATGGTAATTACTTTTATGAGCAATATAATTTAACTTGTTTTTTCTCAGCTGTTTTAGTTTTGGGTACAATTTCTCTCATCATATCAGTATGCATACAAATCTGAGTCAACGGCTTCCACGAGGGATGAATTTGCATATGATAATGATTTCGTGATAAGACTTAGTAATCGTTAGTTGAACTAGGGGTTTGGAAGGTTGAGTTATATGTTACTTGGAGGCTATTCCCTATTTTGTTGAAAGTTATTTTTATGTGTAATGGTTGTCCATTAATGATCACGTTAAGCTAAGCGCTCAAGAGTAAATCGCTAAGCATAGATACCATTTTTGCCAATGGTTGACATACGATGAACTACTACTGCCTTCTTTTTCAAATTCAAGTAACCCTTGTAATTCATTCATTCTCGTTGTTTCTATGGTTATCGATGGCTGCTACCTCAGATCAAGGTTTTTCGATAGTTTGAATAACAAATGCTAAAAACACCTTATATGTGTATATTGATTCAAGCAATGACGGGTTTTTAGTTTCGAAGGTGAACAGTTTAGGTAAAACTGTTCACCTTCGAAGGTTAATGTCGATCCCGTAAATTTCATAATCGGAACAGTTTGTTGTGGTACAAATGCTAATATTTTCTTTCTGTTAAATCGCTGGTTGATGGAATTTTACATTACGAAAGAAATAGCCTTAAAGAAAGCCCAGGGTAAGCGATTTTGCCGAGCAGGTCGTGCTTCAGTTAAAAAGTTTGCACTTCTTGACCGAAGAGAGTCCGTACAGGTCAAATAATCGTTGTCCATTCTTAAAGCGCTTGACTTCGATGCAGGGAGGATCTCTAAGTTTTTGTCGTGACCAATTTTTTAGCAAAGGCTGTTGGAGGCGATAGCGGTGTAAACTCGGGCTTCGGCTCAGGTCCCGCCCAGATAAAAATTGTTGTAATTTGCTGCTCCCATTGTTAACGAGTGGGTTGCTACTTCGGCTTTGTTTTGGTTCCGAGGACATCGGTTTTACACTTTCGTTAGGAAAGGTTTGCTCCTTTAAAGTTCTTTTTTATCCGAAAAGATGCTGAACCAAGTATCCTATTAAAACCTTCGGTTTGATCGAGGGGAGCGCTCAACTTTTCTTTTATTGCAGAAAGCTAAATACATTTTTGTAAGTTTTTGTTTGTGTCTGGTTGTTATTAACCATCAGTCATCTGTTAGCATTCGAACTAAAGATATTTTAACGACGTAAGAAATAACTATTCTGTTTACCGAAATCGTTGCGCAATACAATAGCGATAAGTGATATGCTAATGGCTGGTCCGAACCATATCTATGCTTTACTACTTTAGTAACACTTTAATCAAAGCTATATGCATATTCGCTCTACTAGATATATAACATAGGCATATTTTCATTCGTTTTCAGAACGTCAGATGTTTGGGGTAATTCAGATCAATGTTCATGGCGGTAACAAAGTCCCGATAAAAGTAGCTTTTTTTTTTTTTTTTTTTTAAACTATGGTCATCATTATAGTATTACGATGGAATTACCAATGTTGAGTGTGTGTCGATTAAGTCGTTTGCCGAATGGGAGATTTGGCTAGTATATACCTATACACGAGCAAAGCTTGATCAGCTTTCCGTCTATAAACTGATACGATACCTGAAACGAAACAACTTATATATGACCAGTAGCTAAATGCAGTTTAATGACGCGTTATATATACAGACTCCTGCACAGGGGGCATTCAAGCGAGCTACGTACGCAAACATGTAGCCTATCAGTTGACTATGTATAGTGAAAATAAGTTAAATTGACTGTAATAGCAGTTATCTTTGACGCTGCAAATTGCATGAAAGCTAAAGTTTTCGTTGATTAAACGTTTTTCAAAACATTACACAACATATTTTTCAAGTTATATGTATAACAAAAAATAGTTTACCGAATTCTGAAATAACGTAGTGTGTTTGAAAATGTTTGTTAGTATTTTTTTTTAGTTCTTTTTAGTAGGAATTATTTTTGCCGTTAATAACATTTTCCTTATGAAATTAACATCAGCCTTGCTGCATCTAGAATACATAAAGAAATAATCCTAGATTATTTCTTGATGTGGCACAGCGTCTCTAATGGGGCGACTCGTATTGAACGTATCTCCTTGTCACCGTATGGATGCAGCGGCAGAGTTACCGTCTTCGCAGCTCCTTCTGCGCCCGTTCATTTACTGTTATTTAAAAAAAAAAAAAAACTTTTTTTTTTTTAGAAAATTCGTGAGAGGTCTATGTTAGTGCACTGTCGGCTACATGAAAAAAATGGCAAAGTATAGTAGTTAACAGAAATGTCGTTATTACATGCGTATACCTGGTTAGCAATACTGATCTTAGACAACCACTCAGTCAGCCGATATTAACAACGCTTGCCTTATCAAAATAGTTTAGTATCGAATCAAATATTTTTAATAAAATCTCTGAAAAAAGTAAATAAAAAAAATAACAATAATGAACCTACTTTCCTCGCTAATCCGACGCTAATGGATTATATACTCTAATTATTTAAAGAACAGCCCAAACAACCTATTCCTGTCCTAGTCGGTATATACAGATATAACTAATGAATGTAAAACTGGTTGATACGTTAGAAGTACACATCTATTACAGGTTATATGTTTTTCTTTAAACTGACAGCGTAAAAGCTGCACTTTTAGATAAAGAAAATTTGAAATTATACTTGCCATACACAGCTAGGGTTCAAGGAGTGATAATTACATCACACATAAACGTGCGTCTCGTACGTGTGCAATAGATTCACGGTGGCCTCTGTAGTGCCATCTATGTTGGTGTGCAGAAAGATGTGTTTCAAATAATAATGTTCTGTTGAATGTATACAACTCTTTTTTTCCGTTTTTGTAATAATAGTAAAAAGAGTAAATCGCGAAAATAAACAAGTGGAATATATATATATATATATATATATATATATATATATATATATGGAAACATGCTAAACACGTTGTTTGGCTGTGTAAAAATTCAAATTCAAATCGAAGGCGGTTTATTGACCGGAAATTCAACGAAGAAAGAACATCTTAGCTGACCATTTTTCATGATTTTGCGGTATTTCAACGAGAGCCTATTGTTGCCCAGCGAATGAATGGCTTGTCTTCGATTAGCTCTGTACAAACTTAATTCAATCTTGTTTCAGACAATGTAAGGCCTACTCGATAGCTACGTTTAAAAAGTCTTACGAACTTTGACTGGGTTTCACCTCCCATGTGTGTATGTTAAAAAATTAACGAAAATTTCAAAGGAAGACTGAGATGTTGCAATAACATTAGCGAAAAAGAATTCTATTAACAATATATTTGTATGAATAATTAACTTAGCATGAGTCAACAAAATATCGCGCTAACTTCCCCATTAGTTAATTACTTTCTGAATGAATGCGGTGTGCATAACCTTATTATTTTGATTGAATGTCTGATAGGACAACTAAATCAATAGCCACTGGCCATCGATAAGTTAAAAAGCTGAGCACTTTCAGCTTTTTTTTTTCATTTTCCGTGTTCAGAACTTCCCATGAAATTCTGTGCCGTTAGTCGATCACTTAATTAATTAAGTGATCAGTTAAGGGATTTCATAATTAAGGGAGCACATTTAGTGGGAACGATTCAGTATTACTGAAAGTTATGTTCAGTGCACAATGGCGACGTGCAATTCATCATTCCGAATGTATAAAAAATGATTGTACATTGAACATACCAGAAGTGGCCCTTTTCCGGATGAAAAAACTCTTTACGCATTTTTTAAATCAATAATAAGATACGGGCCGTAAGGGATTAATCTACAAGTGTGAATTTGAGGGCAAACGCCAGCTGCTGGGCGAGCGAGGCCATGTATCTAAATGCGATCAGGACATCAGCGTATGCGATACTAATATAGATAACACTTTTGACAATAGGCAAATTTTTTTTTCAAAAGAAGATTGAGCAGTACTGCTCTGTCTGTATAATCGGACACCACCGTAACAAAGCCCATTTCATGTAAGCCAAAAGTGGGGGCTCAACCCCAACGGCTGGACTTGATTCCGCTGGGAGCATTATCTACTAATACTTAATTCCTCTTTTTAATCAATGCATATCGTTTTTCAATAGTATTATTGATTAGCAAAAGGAAGTGGCGTGTACTACCAGATCAACGGACCCGGATCACTTCTGTCAATATACAACTCAACTAGACTCTTGGCGGAGAAGATTAGACCCTTCGTTTCTCCCCTTAATTAGTATACAAAGAAAATATTTGACAAAGCATTTAACACTGCTGTTTTATTTTGTTTACATTGTACAGTACAAATAAATACAATGGCTGAAGGTAACGAAATATCATTATACGGTTATATGCGAATAAATATGACGGTGTATATTCGTAAGTCCCATCGTGCAGATCCATCTTGTAAATCTATGTAATTGTATATGATTTATATAGTAGCCCACAGAGAATTGCTGTAAGATTTATGGTAAACTCTAAAAAAAAAAAACTCTCAATGGAGTTTTTGTAGATAGCTTATGTTTGGTATAAAGCGGTATCTTTTCACGCGACCTCAAATCACAAGACCATAATATCCCATATTTAGAAGAAATCGAATAGTTTCACTATGGTCCAACCTAGTTTGACTTTAAATAGAAAAACAAAACCAAACAACTCATTTCAGTTAAGTAAATGTGAATCATTTACAGAGAGAGGTGCTTTTCCTTTATTTAAGATGGAGCACTAGAGTTTATCGATCTCATCAGACGTCCATGAACTAAGGATTATAATTAGTAAAACGAATTTTTGTGAATTTGACCATTCATTACAGCCTGTTAAATTGCTTGACGTACTGAATATTCGCTATGCAACCCTTACTATGAATTGGATTTCGACCATATTTTACTTAACAACAACTTAACCTAATTTTTATCACGTGAAACTATTATCGAAGAAGGGATCAAGAAGGTGACACACAATTTCTTGGAGGATTCGTTAAAAGAACTGTGGTACAGTTTTGAATTTTCTCCATCTAGGTAGATGTTCAGTTAACGCCATGCTAATTTCCTATTAACGTAACAAAAAGTTGCGAAAACCTGACACGCAAATTCGAATAATGCCTTTTATCTATTCCTTTCACGGCCCACATCATTTTCTTTATAAACCTAATATACAAGTGGTTTCTAGAACTTCCTAGTTCGATTACTTAAAACGTAAGGCTTCTCTTACGAACATACCTAGGAATGTCTTTGCTGAAGACTCTTCGGAACATACCAGCGCACGCCACCTCAAGACCTTCCAACTTCAGTTCTACCTAGATATCAAAACAAAAGGATTTTTACTTAGCGCGCAATTACAGTAAACGTTTTTGGAGGAACACCAGAGTAAAGTATGACTCTTTTGAGATGTAAGTGAGACCCATCGATGCAAGTATTTACTAACTTTGCACACTTGTAACTGTTAGGGCCATTTTCTCTAAATTATGAAAAAAACCCAAACTTCTTTTAGTATACTCATATCTGAACGTTTACAAATTAATGCATTAATTATTGCAATTAATATGATAGTAAAACGCAGAAAAATTTATAAAATTAATTATTAACATCTTAAATTATATAAGATATAATTAAAAATAAAAAAAAATTAATTATATAAAATATAATAAAAAACAATAAAAAGCATGCCAAAAAGTGGGAAAACTTTTCCCATTCATAATAACAGTTGACCCAAAGTTCTCCATTGCATTTAAAGGCGATAGTATAAAAATGACAGAGTGTGAAAAACCACTAAAAGCAAAAAAGGCTATTTTGATCACTTAAATTTAAAGCGAGAGTAACTACTTCTGAAAGCCATCGTATATGTACACTTACCATGATTTAAACTTAAATTTGATTTTTATTTTAAAGAAAAGCTCCGGGTCAAATTTCAGGAGACGCTTACAGGCATGCTCGTTCCGAGCGATGTGCAAAAGGAACGTTTGCGCTGGTTACCAAGCTAAGTAATGTTTAAATACAACTGAATGACATTATTAAAATTTCTACCTTATCTCGATTAAATTGCCATTTTGAAGAATCCACTAAGGACAGGTAGTCTCCGATAACAAACGGGAACGCTTTCTGAGGCCGACAATCATCTTTGACGTCGATCCTTATACTCAGGGTACGAAATGGCGAACCACTGTGCAAAGATGGCTGTCGGGTCTCCTTGTCGACAGCTATCACGTACAGTTCCTGTAGATAAAGACAATCTCCATTTCCGAATCCACGCGTTCCTTCCGCAGCGAACATTGAGTACAAAATGTTCTTGGAAGGACACCGAAGTTCGTATCTTACTCGGCAAGAGATAGTTAGCAGATTAAATCGAACAGTTCCACACGTCTGAAGCAACGGCACCTTATTAAAACGCGAAAGGTCCGTAGCGATGGGCTGATAAACCGAACTTGGTGTCACTATATCTTTTGGATTTCTGAAAGACGATGCAAGAAAGATATAACATCAATAAAATGTATGCGAATAATATTTGTTTGATTCCTCATTCGTCTGTTGGGATCACCGATTTTCTTTTGAACTTAGGCCCCTCTGTGGACAAGAGTTTGAACTGTTCCATTGAATCCGCATGTCATTTTTTAGCAATCCTAGCGACCAAATACTGCTAATAGAGTACGGGATGCTGTCTGAAGAAGTGGGGCAGTTAGCTTTTGAGCCACAATGGTTGATCCCTAGGTACATTTAGAGGGCTTTCTGAGTGAGATGCAGTTTATAGATGAAGATGTCGTACTTAACAATATCGACACCCTCCCCCACCCCCATAAAATTTCCTTAATTTTTTAGCTATGATTTTTTGAAAATGTTTGCCGTTGAAATGCTGAAGACTAGAAAAGCGTATGTAATTATTGCCTCAGGATCATGCTTGTCACAGCGCAAGGAATACTGGCCAATACGTCGATGCAATCCCAGAGAGCGGGTGGTTTCATCCAACTAATCTCCGACTGTATATACACAAACGGACTGGTTGACTATTATTATTTCTATTAATATATTTGAAGCAAAATAATAGTCTGCAAAAATATTTTACTCGAATAGAGAAGCAATTAATATTATTTAAAAAATATTTTTTTTAACTTGTGTCTTTTATAGCGAAGCTCCATAAAGCATATAATCCAGCGACCATATTCTGCAAACCGCGTTGAATTAAAAAATTTCGTTTGAAGAGTCACTAAGGTGCAGCCTTCTAAAAACTGAAGAACGTGCGAGAGCAATCCATAGCAATAAGAGAAACCGTATGAAACACTCAATTGGAGTTTCTTAAAATACACTAAAGGATAATCAGCCGGAAGTACAGCTACAATGATAGGAACGCGAAGTACTTTTGCACTACCACCCATTTTATACGTAACCATATGTGACACCCTTCAGCCCTGCTGGCTTGTATGTCTTGCCTTTTCCCATTCGAAAATTCGACATTTCCTTTTTAGATCGTACATACTACGTACACTTCAAGTCACTAAATGCTTCATTATTATTATTATTACTGTTATTTTTGCAAAATCGCGTCAGATATCCTTTAAATAGTTCTCTGCTCATTTTTTAAATAAAAAAGGGCTTCCTTTTGGTTTTTCTATCCTTAATCCTGACTTGACTGACTTATTTAATTGTAGAATCCATTTGAATTCGACGCTTGAAACCGTTTGAATTGTCCGCGTTGGTATCAGAAAAGGATCGACTTTAGAGCAACTTCCTTTATTATATCTTCCCTAATACAATTTTGTGCGATGATTATACTACAGTGGTATAAGAAAATCAAGGCTATCTAATAAATGCTCATCAAAACAATTATGGTTTATCATTCTAGTACAACGTATTCTGTATAGAAAATAGACTAAGAGAAAAAAATAATAAAGTTTGTGAAATAAAGCCGTTTTTGGAACAAGCATACAAAATTTGTACTAAAACCAATCGTGAGCACCTAACAAACCTGATTAGCGCGGACGAAGTTGATTTAAGGTCGAACACGTGCAAGGCCTCACGTTCTTCACTAAACGACATTGTATACTGCCCTGAACCATCGGGAAAGAAGAGGCCGGCACCAAGAGTTCCTTCACGTAAATTGCGTGCGTTGCACTGCAGCCATCGAAACCAGAGAGCCCGGAGTAGAACTTTAGTCAAAGTTCATGTCCAAGCTGAAAGCTTACTAGTCCGTTTAAAAGCAACGCCCAAACCGAACCGGAGCAAGCGGTAATCGTACTAGCTCATATTGGCATCTTTATAGTAGTGGGCACCGGTTAACATTGCTTGAATTAGTTCATAAGTTTATGATAAAGGTAATGGCATGCTCTATTAAATGCTGAGGTACAGATTGCATCGTTGAATGTACAACTGTTTTCTTCTGTCAATCTTGTAATGTTTTTCTCTAACAGTTATTTATTGGGCGTACATGGGACGCTCTAGTTAATGTATAAACATTACGTTTTGCCGTCCACAGACTTTACACGCCGCCGTAAACAAGAGCAACATCATTATTGTCAATATAGCGATGCTCAGGCATGCCGCATGTCATATATGGAGGCTTTTGCGCACATGCCTAGACAGGTTCAGCTGTAATTGAAAAAATAGATTTTTTTTTCTTTGGATGAAGCTGAGTTTGCTTCATTTCGCCCTTATAGCACCTGTTGTGACGCACATGCTTCTGCAAACAAAGGACTATCCTTTCTTTCGTCTACTGGCTTCACATCTAACCTTTGGATCGCCTACATCGCTAGCTTGCCGAACGCATCAAATGTATTTAAGGAAATATATATTTGGCTAGACATCAAAAAACGTCGGCTTGAACTCCTTTTCCGTGGAAAACCGTATATTTGATCATATTTGCTACCACTTTGGGCGATCTTTGCTGTACTTATTTACGCAGTATCTTAGATAAATTTATAGTACAAATTTATCTAAGATATTGCGTCAACTTAACGCGGACACCAAGACGATTCAGAAAATACATTTGTAGCTTAAAATCCAGAAAAGGCCCTCTTTCACAAAGGCTCTACACAAACGTCTTGCAGCGCTCTCCTTCGGCATTTACTGTCCGAACATTCTAAGGCCCATGAATGTAAATAAAAAATAATCAAATTTTTTTTTTTACTTACCACCACCATTGGGGTACGGTTTGAGATTGCCCAGGCGCGTGCGGTACTGAGAACCGTTAAATTTGGTGTCTCATCATACCAGTGTGTAAGCCACAAAACCAAATCACTATTACACTCCTGATTAGCTTCGGCAAAAAACACATCGAAGCATGTAATGATTTCTGTAAATAATGAAGATGTGTCAATAAACTATACTAGTGAGCAGAACGCAGTCTATCGCATTCAGTCAGCTAAAACGCTCTGAAAATATAAAATAATATCCTTTTCGTATTAAGTAAACATAAATTAAGCTGTCGTAAATTAAATATTGGAGGGATCTTTTTTTGCTGCTAACAAAAGGCGTCTGTAGTTGTGATCATAGGAATCGTCGCCGCTCAGCAAGAGCCACTAAAATCATCGGATTTCGAGCTATAAGTCAACGGCATTCTGCATGCTGCCCCGGGTAGTGTGTTTGTCAGGCCTTGCACGTGGCAACAGCGTTCGGCAGCATCCTGCTAACAATTCTGGAGGATCACCAGATCAACATCAATGTTAAAACATCTCTTGGAAAGGTGCAATAAATCAACTCGATCTCCTTTGTTGGTGGTCAAAAAAACTAGTATAAATAGTTTTCTGCAAGCCAAGAAATTAAGGAATTTTGCGAAATGAAAAGTATCTTACAGACGGCCCGGGCGGTTAGAGGCACTGCCTGTTCTCTTTTGCGAATTGCTTCTACCAGCGGACCGACTTGTCTAGGACGGAATTTACAAGCTGTACACAATCTCTGTAAGCGATAGCCCTCTCGTTCATCCTCATTCGCACAGGGTCGCTCTGAAGGACAAAAGTGATTGATGAGAAGTGTAGAACGGTGCGGGCGAATCCTCAGACGTGTCAAGCCTTCTCCGACAGTTTTGGTAAGGAAATAGCATGGGACATTAGGGGCTTGCATCGATTATATAGGCTTTTCAATCATTAATATCCTCTACGAAAACACACGACGCCACTCCGGCTCCAGGTGCGATCACACAATATAAATAGCCTTTGTGTGTCTGCACGACTCTGGAATTGACTCGTGCTATTTCGACTGATTTATAACGTCTCTTAATCGTACTGGCAGCCATTGACACACATGGAAAAGGCCCGCCACGATCTGCATGAAGCCGCCTGCGAGAAAGGCGATGGGCCTCTCGCACATCGCAGGACCCAGTGTATGTGCCCGCTAAGTTTGAACAGAAGAAACTATGTTTTGGATTTATGTTTACCTGCAGGCGACACTCCAGATAAGGCATTAAACTGTTCTGTACGTAGTCAAAAAAGGTGTAACGGGAACTTGTCCGAACTTACCGACTTGTCCAATGTTTGGAATGTACACTTTGCGCGGTTTCTCGTGAGATGGAATCAGTCCTGCCTCAAGGTACAGATGCATCTTTCGATGCTTGCCTATCACTTTTCCATAGGGATCCAGGATAACGGTGGTATTGTAGAAAGCGTCGTCTCGTTCAATGACCGAGCACACCAAATATAACCCATTATTACGAGCAGTTTGAGCTAAAGCTGCTAAAGCTGGCTGACTTTCATTCAGAGGTTCCGTATTTAACTTGCCAACGGGTTCCGCGATACGAAGTTGCTGCTCGGCTGTGAGTCCTATGTAAAGACCGAGCTCAGGACAAAGTAGAAGACCACAGCCCTGAAATATCGCATGTTTCTTATCAGAATGAAACCTTGTTCCTTGAAGCCTATAAAGAGCGTGCTTATAATGACATTTTCTACAAATTCCTATCAGTTATTTTTAGCGACCAGTTATTCATTGAACGCAGATAAGCTTGCTCACTTTAAAATGGTACAGCTAATAGGTCCTATGAAAGGCAAGTCTGAGTTGGTCGAGAAAAATCATCGAGCGTCGGACACAGAGGACAAGCGCTTTTACGCGCTAAATCTAATACGTAATCCTTTCAAGCTCAACATACATGTTCATATTGAAATTCTATTACAGTAGACCGTAGTAGTGTGTCTGTTCCATTATCGACATACACTGTTGCACTACCTATCATTAGCAAAAGGTTGTACGTTCAATGTAAAGGTTTGTTGTTTTTTTTTTTTTATTTCCGCTGTTACACAAAGAATCATAGTACAATTTCTTAAAATAAAACTACATTGTCGGGTTAGCCTAGCAGGCCAATTCTAGGAGGCAGTGTACACTTGCATTTGGGTCAGTTTCTAAAATATGGTGACAGGCATATCCTAGAAACTGATAAGGCTTACACACGCCGCTGTGACGATGCCGCTGGTCGTTATCGTAATCATGTTGCTAAATGGTTGCCCTCGATTTGTAGTATGAATAGTTCCCCCTAGAAAAGGAGCCCATTTGGCCAAATTGTGTAAAAGGATTTTCACGAAAAGATAGCCTATCTTAACTGCTGATAGCATTTAAGCAGGGTGTATTGTTTGTTCGCCGGTGGTGAAGATGGTCACTGTAACCGATTTAATAAATAGCCAATACAAATGATACATGATAGTTCTGACGTGACAATTATACAAAATTGTTTGACAAAAACGCTGTTCCGGAAAGAAATGTCAGCCTACGAAAACAAAACATTGTTATCGTCGCTGTTGCCCTATTTCTGAACGTGAAAATATAGGTTTACATGTGAATTATTTGGCTTCATCTGATAGCGAGCTACCCATGAATACAGAGTAATAGAGTTTCTACATGCTTCGCAAAAATTTTTACCACTATCCTTCATCTCACAAGCTCAATTCATAGATTATTAGCAGTTCGATAATCTTTGGTATATACATAAAACGATTGTCTGATTTAACGGATATAGAGTAAATGAAATGAATACGTATTTTGCTATATGTTAGTCCACAGAGATTTCAGCCACACGTTAAATTTAGATATACTCAAGAATGATCTAGCTACTAAAGATCATGCCAAATCACCTGCAGCTGTTCATACAAAACGTATTCGTTACTGTTAATTTCCGTTTTTCCGACTGTAAAAGGATATTCTGTGGGATTAATAAATGTATGAAAAATACTTATAATCCTTATTACAATAGAAATAGTAACTGTCGAAAAGCAAAGCGGGATGTGCACGAAAAAACAGCGTTACATTAAAATTCATTAAAAGCTTTTTGGTGTTTCATTCTCTATAACGAGATTATCCTAAAAGATTTAAGGTTTATAATGCTGCGCGCTTTAAGGCAGAGAAAGGAGAACCGTTCTCTTATTATCAGGGCATTCAGGTCGCCTGAAAATTCATCCACTCATTCCAATATGGCTGCGCCCAAAACAGAGCCCGCGGTGCACCTCTCTGCCCGATTCGAAGGTAGCTTTGCCTATAAAACTGTGAAAGATCGACTTCCAGTGATTTTAACAAAAGTTATCGACCACTTAAGTAGGAAAGCATCATACATCGAAAGCAGCCATGGACCTACAGGTCGTGAAGAGGTCAAACAAACCATTGGTAGGTCACTAGCTTCATCATGCTCACGCGAAACCTTGCGTGAATGTTTGTTCTCTTTGTCCTATTCATTTATCACACCCCTTAAAATCTATTACTAATGTTTATTATTTTATTTTTATCTCCGCCTAAACCTTATAATAAACAGTCTTCGCACAGTATTTAGCAAACGTTCAATCAAAATGATAATCACTCAAATAATTTTGAACTTTTTCATTCTCGGTTTAAGAGATTCCTCGTTATGATTAATTGCATCAAGTGTGGATGCAGAATTAAAGTTTTTTTAAATCCTCCTTCTCTCTTACGATGTTTCGCGCTCTCTTTCATTACTGGAACAGTCCAGTATTTGTAGGCGTTAATGTCTATCAATTATTTAACGAGAGGACAAATAGCTGCGACGATTTCTATTCATTTGCTCATTACGACGTGGCGCGAAAAGCGACGACGTTCGGGGTCAGCAACTTATTTATCTGTTGGCGCGCTTCGCGCTTTTCCTAAGGGAGACTAGTAAGTCGAGATTGAATCTCAAGCTTCCTTCGGCATTCTGACATAAGACGCGGACGTTACGCGAAGCCAACTACGCTATCGGTCGCTGTACCCGAGCCAAAAGCTAAATAGGTTGATAAGACACTTTGTTGACCGAGTAAACATCATCGAATGCAAAATTTTCTGTGTCGCCATTGTGGCGAGTCCAAAGGCGAGGAGGGCTGTGTGGGAGACCCTTAAACAGTCCGAGGAAGTATGCAACGTCATTTTGATTGACTCAGTCAGCCGCCTGTCGGTCATTAGTTTTAGCGTACTATAAGGGCCAATACGGTGCATCTTCAAGACTGTACTGTTTAGTGAGAAAACAACAAAAAAAATGGATGAATTGCCTAATTTAGTGCCTTTAGAGCCGTTAGCAGCATTAGGTAAGGCTTAATAATGTAAATAATATTTTTAAAATAGATGTTTAGAATTTTTGATACCGCTGTGACTAATTGTAGGTCGTCTCTCGAAGCTCCGCAATGAACTACAGACCAATAAAGACTACGTGCCATTGGAAGATTCGTTTAAAGATGTCTCCGTTTGGAACTCGCATCTAGCACAAGAATCATTGCCAAGATGGTTTGATGGAATTTGGCTAATGGCTGAATGCTATTTTTATAGAAGAATATTCGAATCCTTTCAGGTAATTGGTGCTTTTTTTTTATGGTTACCACAAAGTATTGAGATAGACATTTACGAACTTGGTACGCACTCAGTTATATAAGGCGACAACGTGGATTTGTACATTTTACGTCCGGTACCGCCCTAGGTATCCCATAAGGAAAATTTTCATAATTCCACTTTAGAATCACGAAGCTATTCACCTTGTAAAACTGCAAAGCGTTTCTCCTTTTACAGATGACAAGTAAACTTAAGACGTATGATTACTTTGGTGAGCAGAAGGAGACTGCCTTAGAAACCTCGATGCTGGCTGTCAATGCTCTAACAGGTGAAGCAATTGTTAACGGAGTCTCAATGCATGCTTTATTGTAGCACGGCTATATATTTCCTGGAACGCGGAAAGGCACGCGATAGAAAAAAATAACGCGTTTTTTTCATCCGACCTGGACGACCGTGCTCTGACAGATGTTTGGGTCAAGCTTGTCCTAGTTTAAAATTTGACCTGTTACTTGGAGACGTTAATCAATTGTTGGAGCTAAAAGATTTCATTACGATCTGCCATAGTACAATCGTACAGGTCCCTAGTAAAATCCGGGAATTAATAGTTGATGCTCGTTGGGCACAAATATGAAGCAGAACCAATATTACTCTGACGTGCGATGTATCATCTATAGCATTTTGTTAATCAGTGGTGGTTAACAACGTTTGTCGTTGTCTTCTTCTACGGAACCCGTTCAATAGGTTATTTCAATGTTAACGATGCCGTTTGGCACAATTGCATTTGGCCTAAAGGGCAAATAATGTGTATTTCTGCCAAAAAAAGAGAAGGTGTCATTCATCGTGTCGTGAAATTGTCCTTTCGAACGAGAACGTGAGGCTAAATAAGTCCATGCGTGTAGATTAAGCAGTGCATTCGAATCACCTAATAAAAACGATTCGTTGAAACCAAAAAAAAAAAGTGGTAAACACACAGAAGTTTGATATTTTATACAACAAAAATAATATCGAAATTTGCTTTTGAAAACAACTCTCATAAGGTAAGCGAAGGTATAATGTCATTTGTATATAATCTGTGGATTGCATTCGTGATTCATAAGAACCTAAAGCTGGGGTTGAATGTAAACCTTTTGTACATCTTCTAGGAACGTTGTCTGCGTCCACGGTGTGTCTCTCGCAGCTGATTGAAGTTTCCCTTTGGGGCAATAAATGTGACCTTTCATTTACTGCCGGAAAACCAACTTCACAAAAAGCAGACCCAATTTCAACGCTAGAGACACTACGACCAAACATCCTTCAAGATGATACCGTCGAACTTATCGAATACATTTATTCTAAAAAAAAACTCAAGGTTTGTGGACAAAAACATCAGTTTCGAAAATTCGTGAACTAAAAAATGACATAATAACGAGTAGCAACATAGTTTAAAAGATCTGTCAACCAGTTTCTGACCAGTGGATACTTCTTTGTCTTATAGTATATTTAGTTTTTGTCAAACTTTTCTTATTTCAGGTTAGTTTTGTACTGGACAACGCTGCCTTCGAGCTCATAACGGACCTAGTTTTAATGGATTATATGATGACACATGGTTTAGCTTCTCAAATTTGTATCTACGTAAAGATGATGCCATGGTTTGTGTCTGACGCCCTTGGTCACGACGTTTCTTATGTGATTGACCGTCTAGAACAGTCTGATTCTGCATCGACCGCATCATTAGGCCAACGGTGCCGAGAACATATCGCCTCTAAGCAGTGGACGATAGAAGAACGCACTTATTGGACTCTTCCATTTGACTACGCTGATATGTCGCATAGGGATCCCCAACTTTACGATGAGCTTGCTCATTCAGACCTGATTATATTTAAAGGCGATCTTAATTATCGTAAACTGGTAGGAGACCGCGCGTGGAAGCCCACAACAAAATTCAGGATTTCGTTAATGGGATTTGAACCCGCGCCACTCGTTACATTGCGAACAATCAAGACGGATACCGTTACTGGTTTAGCCGAAGGAGTTGCCGAAGTCGAGGAAAAAAAGTGTGCCGAATGGATGGTATCAAGTGAATTCGCGGTCGTGGAGTTCGTCAATCCGCGCTCGTAAAGCTTATGGATGCCTAATCCAATAAGCGACCACGTATCGCGCGGCTATATTTTTGAGGTTTAAAGCACAGAATGACCTTTCGTCCGTGTGAGTTCATTCTTTGATAATAGGTTTAAAAAAAGAAATTATTTAGATTTGTGTGTATAGGTATAGAGACGTACTCTTTTATTTAATAAATGTATTTTAAAACCGACTTTGTTGTTTGATGCGTTCGAAGATGGCAGAGGTTAAGAAATGCGATCATCTACGACGCACACGTGTAAATTCAATTTTTCCCAAAGCCCGTGAAAGTACTATTGCATTCTCTTTATGTTCAAATCAACGGCAGCACACGCTTTACATTGTATAAAATCTAGCTAAATACAGCGAGCTATTTAAACATGGTGCTGGAACAATCATTGTCGTTTAACGATAGCTTTGAGCAGTAACTCTTTTATCGTTTTAGTGGTATCGTTTATCGCCCCTATCTGAACGATATTGCTAGCTGTGGAGAACAGTTTACTGCACAATCGCAAAGTTTCAGAACGTAAATGAATGCTACTAGCACGTGGCGTTCGTTAAATCACTGATTTTACCTGCATTTTATCAGAATTCGATGTTTCATCTCCATTATATTAACTAAATACATCGAACAATGGTGAATAGAAAATACAACTAACCTGGTCACGAGCGTACTTCGCTGCCTTATCGTACAGACGTAACGTCTTTTGTCGCACCTGTTCCGGAGTTTTTGTAACACTCAACGACCTTACTTCCTGCTCTAGCACACACACGCGCATCTCGATGCAATTTTGGTTTCCGCCGATCACTGGCTTGACGTTCTTCTTCTCATCACAACCTCAAGTCCATCGTCGTTCTAAAGCTACGTGATAGAAGTGTGCAAATTTTCACCGATATTTGATCGGATTGTCCGTTTCCAATCTGTTCTTGATCATACAGTAAATACCTTCTTACACGGCCAGCAAAGCTGTAGCAAACGTCGTTGCTTACACCTGACAACCTAAAAGCAATATAACTTCTTGGAAATTTGTCTTCAGTAGAAAGAAAACCACTTTGGCGTTTCGTGAAATGTATCGCTGGTGTCAAAAGGTCCCCATTGTAATGAACGAAATGAAGTGACGTCTTTGCTACCTAAAGGTGAATGCCCTCTCGGCTCTGTTCGACGCAGACAACTAACTAGTGTCTCTGTGAGATCTTTCTTAAAAAAAGGCCCTCGAAAGTGATCCCTCCAACGGAGGGAAAGCGCAGCTGGATTTTACCTTTGAGTAGTGCATACGATCACGTGACTAGGCAGAATGCTGGTATAAGCAGCTGCGTCCTCAAGCAGTTAGCCAATTAAATATTACTGTAACACAATGTAGTTACAGGGTAATACCACGCGTCTTTTTTTTTTTATGGCTCAGCACTTTGTGTTGCCGCTCGCGTCAATCATCAGACATAAGTAGTAAGAGTTTCAAAGGAGTTCGTCTTTTTACGACAAAGCGCGTAGACAAACTGTGGTCGGATTTAACAGGTCAATGGACAAAAGATCACTTAAGCTCTCCAGCGCGTCGCATGGCGAGATTTGGCTTATACATTTGTTATCCTTGAAAATGAAGCTAGAAACATTGCCTATTGTAATTAGTAATTTGAAGGCAATTGTAGCGCGCCATTTTTGCTTCGTTCCTCTTCGTGTGCAGGACCCGAAATGGTCCATAACAATATTGCCATAACAGGGTACGAAGTCCCCTACAGGTTGCCCTACGCAAATTTTTCGAAGCTCTTCCGTTATATTTCGATGTTCGTAATAGAGCATGCATAATGAAGCAAGCGTTGCAATCAGACATTGCAGTTTGAATCTTAGTAACACCCAAATATAGGTCGATTCCGACTTGCATCAGCATACGGCGCCCTGCAGTAACTCATGTGTTGTTTGGGAAACCTATTTGTCTTTTACCATTAAAGCTTAAACGTTCGTCTTTTTATCAATGCAGACGTTTGTGATTCGGAAGCGTCTTCA
Source organism: Varroa jacobsoni (assembly GCF_002532875.2). Classification (NCBI taxonomy): domain Eukaryota; kingdom Metazoa; phylum Arthropoda; class Arachnida; order Mesostigmata; family Varroidae; genus Varroa; species Varroa jacobsoni. The sequence goes on along the minus strand of NW_019213331.1, from coordinate 401,472 downwards.
TATAGCACGTACACAGCGCAATTTAAGTGTAGAAACTCGACATCGTATCCCTGACAAACCTCACCTCTATGATGTCGGTCAGATCGATTTACAAGCCAGTCAATCAAGATGAACATACGTTCGTTTGCAGTGAGAAACGCGTACACAGTAAATAGAATTGGCATATTATTCGACGTTAGGAAAGTGTGAGAGTCAACTCCGATCATGTGCGAAAATGTGGTCTTCTTATTTACGCTAACAAACCAAAAACCCGTCTCCATACGCTCGGCTAAGTCACAGCTGAAGATAAGCTCGATCTGCGCATACAAACCTCGGTATATCAAATAGTCAGAATTCAGTGCGTAATAAGCAGCAAGGCTGAAAGGTTATTTATACAAAGAGGAATTTGTAAGACATTACGACAAGTACTGTATAGTGTCTAATTATATGTAATTAAGCAAATGTACCGCATTATGTAGCCGTACACCTTCCATTCGCGTTCCCATATGTAGTTTCTCTATCTATGGTTTTTCGAAGAAAATTTATAATGAGGTACACCGGCCCACTAGTAGCCCTCTTTAAGGCACGCAACATCCTGTAACCACACAGGCTTGAAGCGGGAAAGTGAGGTCTGCCGTCGTCGCCAGGTAAGCAGACTGAGTGCTTTCGATTGCCGTAGCACCGGTTCGTGAGTCTTCTAAGGAGCTTGAAATAACGAAGTGCATGCATTGTTTTATATTCGACGAATAGCAGCTGATGCCCCTTATATCCACTACAAGTACTATCAGCACCTTAAAACCTACTCAGTACTAGCTCAAACCGACTCGACACTACCACAAATCTCGATTTTTAGCCCGGGCGATGCGATTCTCTCGCCTGGTCCCTCTGCGGCTGGCCATAGATATTGAACCATGCCTCGCCTGTGGCGGTGGTACGCTCCAAGCGGGCTTTTTGTTAATTAAAATTTCACAAATTGCGCGTGGAATACACCACGCAGATTTTCAACTGGCCTGGAGTCAATCAACAGGAAACCCACTTTTTGTCAGTGCTTACACTTTCGAGATCTAATTTTGTAACATGTAAAATGGCAGTTTTGGCCGGCAAAGCCCCCTAAGGTCTGCATTTGTGAAAAAAAAACTTTCTTGATTGAGGTAATGCGTTTTTGTCTTCCTTTCCAATTTTCGTTATTAAAAAGGTTCGCACCACCCACGTACTGGCAGCGCATACTCTTTAAAGCTGTTCAGTTTCAATTTGATTCGTATTTCTCACAATCGTTCCAAGATCTATGCTATTTTTTTAATTTTTATTTTTTTCATCCTGTAAGTCTTGTTCTGTATAGTTGTGAACATTTTACTTGTCAACTAACAATTTAGATAGAGGGCGCATCAATCGAATTATGTCCCGAATAGAAAATAAAATAGTAAATTAGTAACATCGATGGACTTGTGTTTTAAACATATGATAAAATCTATCTAGAAACAAGCGTTGTGCATAATTTAATTAGTTGGCAGATATGTTAATTATAGTAAAACGTAGCGCGCGTGCGGCCCCGAACGTCGAAGGGCATCACAGACCTGTTATTGCTCTGTTTCAAAGTGTTAAACACACTTGATCCCATTAAGGAACTTCACGGAAGACAAGATTCCGTGTGTTATTTAATAGGCTAGAGTCTCGTTCGTTATCGGAATTAACCAGACAAATCACTCCACCAACTAAGAACGGCCATGCACCACCATCCACCAAATCAAGAAAGAGCTATCAATCTGTCAATCCTTCTAGTGTCAGGACCAGGTAAGTTTTCCCGTGTTGAGTCAAATTAAGCCGCAGGCTCCACTCCTGGTGGTGCCCTTCCGTCGATTCTTTTAAGTTTCAGCTTTGCAACCATACTTCCCCCATGACCCTACTTTGGTTTCCCGTGGCCCCTCACTTAGTCGTAAGACATACGTAAGCAAATTGCTGGTTGGCATAGTTTATGGTTAGAACTAGGGCGGTATCTGAACCTCTAACTTTCGTTCTTGATCAACGAAAACATTCTTGGCAAATGCTTTCGCAGTAGTTCGTTTTGCTGTGGTCTAAGAATTTCACCTCTCTCACAACAATACGAATGCCCCCAACAGTTCCTTTCAATCATTTCATCGTTCGAA